>NC_080163.1:68410008-68626281 GCF_950295315.1 Erinaceus europaeus | reverse complement strand
AAAACTAAGAAGAGGTAAAAGAGCTCAAAAAGAGATTGAGAGACACTGAACACAACAACAGACACATATGGGATGATATCAAAAGAAGTAACATTCTTATCATTGGCTACCAGAGGAAGAAAGAGAGGAAGGGGAAGTAAACATTCTAGAGGAAATAATAAAAGAAAACTTCCCAGACCTAAACAACAGAAAGGACATCAAGATTCAAGAGGCCTAGAGTGAGCCAAACAGAATCAACCCAGACCTGAAGACAACAAGACACATCATAGTCACAATGAAAAGAAGTAAGGATAAAGAAAAGATCCTACAGGCTGCAATAGAAAAACAAAAGGTCACATACAGGGAAACCCCATAAGATTATCAGCCGACTTCTCCACTCAAACTCTAAAAGCCAGAAGAGAATGGCAACATATCTATCTAGCTCTGAATGAAAAAGGGTTTCAACCAAGGATAATATATCCTGCTAGACTTTCATTCAAACTAGATGGAGGGATCAAAACCTTCTTAGACAAACAACAGTTAAAGGAGGCAACCATCACCAAACCAGCCCTGAAAGAGGTTCTAAAGTACCTCTTATAAACAAGAACATCACCATAATACTTAGCATATATCAAGCAAATAAAAATTTGTTGAATAATGTCACTACAATACATTAAATCCATAATATCAACAAATGTCAATGGCTTAAACTCACCAATTAAAAGGCACAGAGTGGGAGGATGAATCAGAAAACACAACCCAACCATATGCTGCTTACAGGAATGCCACCTGACCCAACAAGACAAACACAGACTTAAAGTGAAAGGATGAAAACTATTATACAGGCTACTGGACCACAAAAAAGAGCAGGAAAAGTCATTCTCATCTCTGACACAATAGACTTTAAATTAAATAAAGTAATAAAAGATAGGCAAGGCCATTAAATAATGATTAGATGATAAATCAACCAAAATATTTAAAAATGATTAACATCTATGTTAATAATTGTTAATAATGAGGGACCATCTAAATACATCAAACACATACTGAGAGAAATACATTAATAGTAATGCAATAATAGTGGGAGACTTTAACATCCCACTCTCACACTTAAAGAGATCAACGAAACAGAGAATCAACAAAGAAACAAGAGAATTAAATGAGGAGATGGACAGACAAGACCTCCTGTACTGAATTTTCAGAGTTTTCACTCCAAAAAAGTCAAATACATATTCTTTTCAAATCCACACAACACATACTCAAGGATAGACCACATGTTAGGCCACAAAGACAGCATCAATAAATTCAAGAACACTGAAATCATCCCAAATATATTCTCAGACCACAGTGGAAGAAAGCTAACAATTAACAACAACCAGAAAATTACTAAAAGATACAGAATTTGGAAATTAAACAACATACTGCTTAAGAGCCACTGGGTCAGAGAGACACTCAAGCAAGAAATTCAATAGTTCCTGGAAACAATGATAATGAAGACTCAAGCTATCAGAATATTTGGGACACAGCTAAAGCAGTACTTAGAGGAAAAAACATAGCCATGGAATCACATATTAAAAAACAAACAAACAAAAATCCCAAATAAATTACCTTACTGGACACCTTGAGGACATAGAGGAAGAGGAACAAAGGAACCCTAAAGCAACCAGAAGGACAGAAATCAGTAAAATTAGAGCAAAAATAAACAACATCGAAAATAAGAGAGCCATACAAAAGATCAACAAATCCAAATGCTAGTTCTTTGAAAAATTAAACAAGATTGACAACCACCTAGCCAGACTCACTAAAAAAAGGGGAGATGACTCAACTTAATAGAATTGTAAATGATAGAGGAGGGATCACAACTGACATCACAGAAATCCAGAAAATGATGCGAAACTTCTATGATGAACTATACACCACCAAGCTAGAGAATCTGGAAGGAATGGAAAAATTCCTAGGAACATATGCCCTTCCAAAACTGAACCAAGAAGAACTACAAAATCTAAATGCACCAATCACAGACAAAGAAATCAAAACTGTTATTAAGAATCTCCCCAACAATAAAAGTCCTGAACCACATGGCTTCACAAACAAATTCTACAAAACTTTCAGGAAACAATTTATACTTATAATTCTAAAGCTCTTCCGCAAGATCGAAGAAAGAGGCATACTCCCTTCCACCTTCTATGAAACCAACATCACCCTGCTAACAAAAGCAGATAGGGACACAACAAAAAAGGAAAACTATAGACCAATATCTCTGATGAACACAGAAGACAAACTGGTAAACAAGATCCTGGCCAATCAGATACAGCAGTATATCAAAAAGATTGTTCATCACAACCAAGTGGGATTTATCCCAGGAATGCAAGGCTGGTTTAATATACGTAAGTCAATCAATGCCATTCACCACATCCATAAAAGCAAAAGCAAAAACCACATGATTATCTCAATAGATGCAGAGAAAGCCTTTGACAATATCCAACACCCACTCATGCTCAAAACACTACAAAAAATGGGAATAGATGAGATATTCTTCAAGATAGTGGAGTCCATATATAGCAAACCTACAGCCAACATCATACTCAATGAAAAGAAGCTGAAAGCATTCCCCCTCAGATCAGGGACTAGACAGGGCTATCCACTATCATCATTACTCTTTAACATAGTATTGGAAATTCATGCCATAGCAATTAGGCAAGAGAAAGAAATCAAATGAATACAGACTGGAAGGGAAGAAGTCAAGCTCTCATTATTTGCAGATGATATGATAGTATACATAGAGAAACCTAAAGAACCCAGCAGAAAACTACTGGGAGTTATTAGGTAATATAGCAAGGTGTCAGGCTACAAAATCAGTGTATAGAAATCAGTCGCATTTTTCTATGCAAACACTAAATCTGAAGAAGCAGACATCTAGAAATCACTAACATTCACTGTTGCAGCAAAATCAATAAAATACCCAGGAATAAATCTGACCAAAGATGTAAAAGACTTGTATACTGAAAACTATGAGTCTCAAGGAAATAGAAACTGATACCAAGAAATGGAAAGACATCCCATGCTCATGGATCGGAAGAATAAATATCATCAAAATGAATATGTCCCCAGAGCTATATATAAATTTAATGTGATACCCATCAAAGTTCCACCAAGCTTCTTTAATAATATAGAAAAAAAACTGCCGTCATTTATCTGGAAGCAGAAAACACCTAGAATTGCCAAAACAATCTTGAAGAAAAGAAAAAAAATGAAGGCCTCACACTACCAGAGCTAAAACAATATTATGAGGACATCATCATCAAAACAGCATGTTATTGGAACAAAAATAGGCATACAGACCAGTGGAACAGAATTGAAAGCCCAGATCTAAACACCCACACCTATGGACATCTAATCTTTGATAAGGGGGCCCAAAGTATTAAATGGGGGAAGGAGGCTCTCTTCAATAAATGGTGCTGGGAAAACTGGGTTGAAACATGCAGAACAATGAAATTGAACCACTTTATCTTACCAGAAACAAAAATCAACTCCAAATGGATCAAGGACCTGGATGTTAGATCAGAAACAATTAAATACAGGGAAACATTGGTTGAACACTTTCCTATCCAAACCTCAAGGACATCTTTAATGATACAAACCCAACTGCAAGGAAGACTAAAGCAGAAACAAACCAGTGGGATGGACTACATCAAATTGAAAAGCTTCTGCACAGCCAAAGAAACTATCACACAAACAAAAAGACCCCTAACAGAATGGGAGAAGACATTCACAAGTCATACATCAGACAAGAGACTAGTCATCAAAATATACAAAGAGCTCAGCAAACTTGGCAACAGAAAGCAAATGACCCCATTAAAAAATGGATGGGAGATATGAACAAAACATTCACTACAGAGGAGATCCAAAAGGCTAACAAACATGAAAAATTGCTCCAGGTTGCTGGTTGTCAGAGGAATGCAAATAAAGACAACACTGAGATACCACCTCACTCCTGTGAGAATGGCATACATCAAAAAGGACAGCAGCAACAAATGCTGGAAAGGCTGTAGGGTCAGAGGAACTCTTCTGCACTGCTGGTGGGAATGTAAATTGGTCCATCCTCTGTGGAGAGCAGTCTGGAGAACTCTTGCAAGGCTAGACATGGACCTTCCATATGATCCAGTAATTACTCTCCTGGGGATATACCCCAAGGATTCCATAAAGCCCAACCAAAAATATATGTGCACACCTATGTTCATAGCAGCACAATTCATAATAGCTAAAACCTGGAAGCAACCCAGGTGCCTAAGAACAGATGAGTGTTTGAGAAAGCTGTGATATATATATACATACAGTGGAATACTACACAACTATTCAGAACAATGAACCCACCTTCTCTGACCCATCGTGGATGGAGCTAGAAGAAGTTATGTTAAGTGAGCTAAGTCAGAAAGATAGAGACGAGTATGGGATGATCCCACTCATAAACAGAACTAGAGAAAGAAGAACAGAAAGGGAAATTCAAAGCAGGAGATGACTGAATTTGGAGTAGGGCACCAAAGAAAAAACCCTGGGTGAAGGGTGAGGGTGAATGTTCAGCTTCATGGGGTGGAGTGGGGACAGTGGGGGAGGGGAGGGGACACAGTCTTTTGGTGGTGCAAATGGTGTTTATGTACATTGCTATCAATTTTTAGTCACATAAATCACTATTTAATTAATATGAGAGGGGATAAATTGAATATTTTAAACTTTTTAAACACAGACTGAGTCTTTTTATTTTTTTTTAAATTTTTTATTTAAGAAAGGATTAATGAACAAAAACATAAGGTAGGAGGGGTACAACTCCACACAATTCCCACCACCCAATCTCCATAACCCACCCCCTCCCATGATAGCTTTCCCATTCTCTAGCCCTCTGGGAGCATGGACCCAGGGTCATTGAGGGTTGCAGAAGGTAGAACGTCTGGCTTCTGTAATTGCTTCCCCGCTGAACATGGGCGTTGACTGGTCGGTCCATACTCCCAGTCTGCCTCTCTCTTTCCCTAGTAGGGTGGGTCTCTGGGGAAACGGAGCTCCAGGACACATTGGTGGGGTCTTCAGTCCAGGGAAGCCTGGCCGGCAGCCTGATGACATCTGGAACCTGGTGATTGAAAAGAGAGTTAACATACGAAGTCAAACAATTTGTTGAGCAATCATGGATCCCAAGCTTGGAATAGTGGAGAGGAAGTGTTAGGGAGGTACTCACTGCAAACTCGAATGTACTTCTGCTTTCCGGTATATATTTTGCAGTGGTTTATGGATACGTGTGAATAGAAGCTCTCTCTCACAGAAACTGGTGTATATCTAGGTTATGGGACCTTGTTAGAAAGTGAACCACCTGAGATGAAATTAGAGTGTACTATAAAAGGAAAGGTCTCACCCGAGTAATGAAGCTGAAGGGTTGTCATTCCACATGTGAAGTCTCTGGACGCAGTCTGAGGTGAAGCATGTTGAGGTGGCAATCGTTGCGTTGGTTAGGTTGTGATCAGCGGATGCAATATTATTTGGTTTGGATTGGGAGACGCATACGGGAAAGTGGGGCCTGTCCAAGGGTTCCAGGACTGGGGGAAGTAGGGGCTCTATAGTGGAGATGTGAGGTCCCTGCTGTCTTAGGGTTCAAAAAGACAATCGATAGTTAATGTTATCATCACATTATTTGGTAATTGGGTTAACTTTGAAAAGTCCTTTTGTTATGATTTGCTGTACAGTATCCAGTATCTTGTATATAGCTGTGCTATTGGACATTTCTAATCTACTTGGTCTAGGCTTTTGAGAGAGTCCGCATATCAAATACACAGCCTATATATTAAAAAGATTCAGTTTATGTTTTGAGAAACTTTGAGACATACAACTGATTTCCCCCCTCTCATATTAATTAACTACTGATTTATATGTCTACATTTTGCTAGGAGTGTACATAAACACCATTCCCACCACCAAAAGACTGTGACCCATCCCTCCCACCCACTCCCACACCCCACTGGCCCAGGAAGATGCATGTCTACCCCTCACCACAGGGTTTTTACTTTGGTGCCCTACTTACAATTTGATCAGGTCCTGCTTTTAGTTTCTCTTTCAGATATTCTTACTCAACTTCTGTTGATGAGTGGGATCATCCCATACTCATCTTTATCTTTCTGACTTAGTTCACTTAACATAATTCCTTCTAGCTCTGTCCAAGATTGGTCAGAGAAGGTGGGTTCATTGTTCTTGATAGCTGCATAGTATTCCATTGTGTATATATACCACAGCTTTCTCAGCCACTCATCTGTTATTGGGCACCTGGGTTGCTTCCAGGTTTTAGCTATTATGAATTGTGCTGCTATGAACATAGGAGTACACACCTCTTTTTGGTTGGGTGTTATGGAGTCCTTGGGGTATAACCCCAGGAGAGGAATTACTGGATCATATGGAAGGTCCATGTCTAGCCTTCTGATAGTTTTCCAGACTGCTCTCCACAGTGGCTATACCAATTTACATTCCCACCAGCAATGTAAAAGGGTTCCTCTGTCCCCACATCCTCTCCAGCATTTGTTGCTGCTGTCCTTTTTGATGTATGCCATTCTTACAGGAGTGAGGTGGTATCTTAGTGTTGTCTTAGTTTGCATTTCTCTGACAATCAGTGAGTCTTTTTAATACATAGGCTGAGTCTTTGATATGTTGACTCTCTTACAAGCTTAGTCCAGGGAAAACAAAAGCAACTGGTTGCATAGCTATATGCAAACAATGTCAAAGGACATGAAATATGGTGAGGGTGTGTAGGATACAGCAAATCCTAACAAAGGGATTCTTCAAAGTTAACCCAATTGCCAAACAATGTGATTATTGCAATAATTATCTATTGTCTTCTTAAACCCTTAGACAACAGGAATCTCCCACGTCTATAGAGCCTATGTTTCTCCCAATCCTGGAACCTCTGGGGTGGGGCTCACTTCTCTGCATGCTTCTCTCAAGTCAGACCAAGTAATATTGTATCTGCTGATTCCAACCTAATCGATGTAACAAGTACCATCTCAGTGTGCTTCACCTCAGACTGTGTACAAAGACATCAGGCGTGGATTGCCAAAATTCACCCTCATCACTAGGGTGAGACCTTCCTTTCATGGTAGTCTCTAATTCCATTCCAGGAGATTCACTTCCTAACAAAGTCCCAAAACCTAGATATATAGTAGTTCCTGTAAGATAGAGCATATGTTCACATGTATCTATTAATTAGGGAAAAATATATACCTGAAAGCAAAAATACACAATAGTATTTAGTGAGTTAGTATAAAGTTTATAATGAAATAGTGTCCACTTAGACTTAGATACCCTCCTCACATACTTCCTATTACAATTCTCTCATATACTGCAAAGCTAACCTTAGCAACGCAAGGACTGCAAAAGCTGAATAAGGGCAAGAGACTGGCATACTTTAATGATTAATCTTTAGTCACTATCAGGCTATTCCACCAGCTGGGTTCCTAATCACGGAGTCCTGAGTCTCTAAAACAGACTTGATGGGACTAGATCTCAAATAAATCCCTATCTCCATTGTTTCCAGTCATCTGTATCAGGAACAACAAAATGCACCCCTTTATGGGCCCCCATAGGACCTTGCCCTCAACCTGGATCAACAATGATAGAGAATGTTCCATCATCTGAAGCGAAGATGGACAATATATTCTATGATACACCTGAGGAAGATGAGTCTATACTGGGGCAGCATGGAAAGTTCCTACTCATGACCACAAAATGTGAGCTCAGATCTAGAGGGATGCAGAGGTCACACAGGCTCCTAAGCTAATTATGGGCCCCAGATCACATCAAATTGATGGGGTTTACAGTAATATTTATACCCCTTTATCATATTAGGGGGCTACTCTCTTCCCTGATCCAGCTTTCTGGTCATTTTCCCAGCCATGACAATCTCTCCCCAGACAATAATTAGGATCCACCTGCATATCAGATTTCAGGCTCAGGCAAAAAACAAACAAAAAAACAACCAACCAACCAAACAAAAAATACTAGTATAGCTACAGGTTTTTTGAAATATAACTAAAATATGCCTACTAGCTATCTATAAAATGGAGGACCCCCCAATGCTTCACCTGCACTATTCCAGCCTTTAGGTGCATAACTGTCCAACAGTTTGTTTGACTTTGTATATTAACTCTCTTTTCTGCCACCAGGTTCCAGATGCTAAAATGATGCTGACCAGACTTCCCTGGACAGACAACCCCAACAATGTGCCTTGGAGCTCTGCTTCCCCAGAGCCCTTCCCCACTAGGGAGAGAGACAAGATGGGAGTATGGATCGACCTGTCAACACCCATGTTCAGCGGGGAAGCAATTACAGAAGCCAGACCTTCAACCTTCTGCATCCCACAATGATCTGGGTCCATACTCCCAGAGGGTTAATGAGTAGGAAAGCTATCAGGGAAGGGGTTGGTATACAGAACTCTGGTGGTGGGAATTGTGTGAAGCTGTACCCCTCTTATCCTATGGTCTTGTCAGTGTTTCCTTTTTATAAATAAAAAATTTGAAAAAGGATGAGATAAAGAACTAAACAGATTTTTTCTTCAAAGAAGATATTCAGAATACTAACTGGCACATGAAAAAAAGTTCAAAAATCACTGACTACCAGAGAAATGCAAATCAGGCATCAATGAGATAGCATTTCACCTCTGTTAGAATGGCCAACATCAAAAAAGACAGAAATAAAGAAGTGATGATGAAGATGTAAAGAAGGGAGCCTTCCCCAGGCTGTAGTGCACCTGGTCAGGTACACACTTTATAGTATGCAAAGACCCAAGTTCAAGCTGCCCTTGGTCCTCACCTACAGGGGGAAAGCTATACAAGTGATGTGCAGTGTTGCAGATATCTTTCTTTCTCTCTCCCTATCTCCATGTCCCCTCTCAAATTCTCTCTGTCTCTCTCCAATAATAAGTAAATAATTTTTTTAAAATTCTTAATAAAAAGAGAGAGAAGGGAGCCCTCCAACACTATTGCTGGGGATGCATATTAGTACAGCCTCTGTGTAAACAGTTTGGAGATTTCTGAAAGCATTAAAAATCAACCTATGGGAGTAAGGTGGTAGCACAGCAGGTTAAGTGCACATGGCGTGAAGAGCAAGGACTGGTGGAAGGATCCATGTTTGAGTCCCCAGCCCTCAACCTGCATGGGAGTCACTTCACAAGGTGTGAAGCAGGTCTGCAGGTGTTTCTCTTCCCCTCTCTGTCTTCTCCTTCTCTCTCCATTTCTCTCCGTAATATCTAACAATGACTACATCAATTACTACAACAATAATAAAAACAACAAGGGCAAAAAAGGGGAAAATAAATAAATATAAAAATATTATTTTAAAAATCAATCTATAAAGTGTGGGCAGTGGCACACTTGGATGAGCACACATGGGCAAGGACCTGGGTTCAAGTCCCCAGCTTCATAAGTAAATAATCCTAACACAGAAAAATAAATCCTAACAAAGGGATTTTTCAAAGTTAACCCAATTTCCAAATAATATAATTATAGCAATAATGATCTACTGCCTCCTTAAACCCTAAGACAGCAGGAACCTCCTGCTTCCTCTATAGAGCCTATATTTCCCCAATCCTGGAAACTCTAAAGTGGTGCTCACTTTCCTGTATACTTCTCTCAATTCATACCAAATGAAATAGCATGTGCTGATCCCAACCTAACCAACACAATGAATACCACCTTGGTATGCTTCACTTCAGACTGTATCCAGAGACATCAGGCATGGAATGTCAACCCTTCAGCCTCTTACTACTGTGAGACTGTTCCTTTCATAGGATTCTCTAATTCCATTCCAGGGGGTTCACTTCCTTAAAAAGTCCAAAAACTTATATATAGACCAGGTCCCATGAGATTGGAGATATGTTCACATGTATCCATAAATTAGGGCAAAATATATACCTGAATGCAAAAGTACACAATAATCTACAGTGAGTCAGTATGAAGTTCATAATGAAATAGTGTCTACTTAGACTTAGATACTCTTCTCACATATTTCCCATTATATTCCCTCACTCACTCCCAAGCTATCCTTATCAAAGCAAGGACTGCAAAAGCTGAATAAGGGCAAGAGACTGGCGTACTTTAACGATGACTCTAGTCACTATCAGGCTACCCCATCAGCTGGGGCCCTATTCGGAGAGTGCTGAGATTCCCAAACAGATATGATAGGCCTAGACCTTAAACAAATCTATCTCTCCATTTTTACCTGTCATCTATATCAGGAACAACAAAACAGACCCATTTGTGGACCCCCATAAGACCTTGCCCTCAACTCGGATCAACAATGGTAGAGAATGTTCTATCCTTCAAAGGGAGGCTAGACAACATACACTATGGTACACCTGAGGAAGATGGGTCCTGATATTGGGGCAGCTTTGAATGTTCCTACTGATGACCACAGAATGTGAGGTTGGATCTACAGGCATGCAGAGGTCACATAGACTCCTAAGCTGTATATGGTCCCCAAATCCATCAAATCGATGGTGTTTATAGTCAACAATATTTATACACCTTTCCCATATTTGGGAGCTACTCTCTTCCCTGATCTAGCTTTCTGGTCCTTCTTCCAGCTATGATATCATCACACAGACAACAGCTAGGATCCACCTACATAACATATTTCAGGCTCAGCCAGATCTTCCACCTTCTGCATCCCACAATGACCTTGGGTCCATACTTCCAGAGGGTTAAAGAATAGGAAAGCTATCAAGGGAAGAGTTCTGTTGGTGGGAACTGTGTGGAGTTGAACCCCTCTTATCCTATAATTTTATCAGTGTTTCCTTTTTATAAATAATTAATAAGAAAAATAAAAAAATTAAAAAGTAGTGGATGATCTCACTCATCTACTTAGATGGGTTCTAAGAAACAAAGGGCAATATATGTTGAATCCTCAGTGGACTATAGTCTATCACAACCTATTCAGGCACTCAGAAGGAGGGAGGGAGGGCTACTAAGGGGAGATTAGGGACCTAAGACTCAGTGGTGGAATAAAATAATGGTTTGGCTGAGAGTAAAAATGATACCTATCTTAGGGAAATAGGGAAATGTATCCTTGTGACAAAAAATCCTATAAATCAGTATTTCCTCAAAATTTCATACTGCAATTTAAATATATATATATATATATATATATTTCCTACTTCCTCTGGTAATGTATTTATTATGAATTCTAGTCTACTAAAATATTCAAACACCAAATACACTATCAAACTATATACCACAAAACATTAGAATAACATAACCTTAAATTTACTAGCAAACTTAATCAAAATAATGTTTCAAGCTATCCAAGTTAATTACATTGTATTGTACTCCTTTTTGACAAACAAAATTTGTATATTTATATGAATAAATCTATTTTTTTATTAATAAGAACAACTCTTACACATTTCTACATATACAGTCATAGATACATACTTGTGATGTGACAAAATCTACAAAGAAGACTGACTGGTGAGACTGGGCTACTCTTCTTTGTGTTCCTGTCTCAGTTTCTAGAAATGTTGACCCTACCATTCTACTATGTGTATATTCCCTGCTAACTTGTTACTTGATGCCAGTGGATTCCTTCAAACCAATAGACTCTATGTGAATTGAGCAGCTTAAATTCTCACAGATGTACAAACTTACTTGTTCTTACTTTCCTAAACTTGTTACTGACTTTTCTTGAGATTCAGGAAAACAAATTTCCTGAGAAATGTGGGAAATAATTCCCATATTGAAATCACAACTCTTAATAATAGTTTCCCCTGTATCCAATCTGCCTCTCTTTTTATTCTTTCTCATATCACACTGAGTTATTAAAACAAAACAAAACAAAAACTACCCTGTTGAGATTTTCCACTTGTTGTACTAAATTTAATGGATTCCCATTTTTTTTTTTGTAAAAACAACATCCTTAAAATGATCTGTAAGCTTTTTGGTTCCTGTTTATTATTTAGTTTTATTGTTTTGTCATGCTTTATATCTGACTGCCTTTCAGCCACCAAGTTGCAGATGCTATGATTCCATCCTGATGTCCTTGGACAGATGTTGAACCTCACCTCTCCAGAGCTTTATCTGACCAGGGAAAGATAGAAATAATCTAGGGGTATGAGTAGACCTGCCAATGTCCATATCGAATGGAAAAGCAGTTACAGGAGCCAGAACTCCCACCTTCTGTACCCTCAAAAAGCATTCTGGTCCATATGGCCAGAGTGGGAGAAATGTTAGGGGAAGATGATCAGAGGACTCTGAATTCTTTCTACTTGCTTAATTCATTTATTGACTCACTGCAAACTACTGTGCACATTTACTTTCAGGTATATATTTTGCCATATATTAGTGGGTACATGTGAACATATGCCCTATCTCATGGGACCTGGTCTATATCTAGGTTTTGGGGCTTTGTTGGAAATGAACCATCTGAAATGGAATTAAAGAGTCCTATGAGAAAGGAAAGGTCTCACCCAAGTAATGAGGCTAAAGGGTTGTTATTCCACACCTGATGTCTCTAGACATAGTCCAAAGTGAAGCATGCTGAGGTGGTACTCATTGAGTTGATTGAATAGGGGTCAGAAGATGCAGTATCAGTTGGTATAAATTGAGAGAAGCATGCAGGAATGTGAGCTCTGCCATAGAGGTTCTAGGATTGTGGAAAATATGGGCTTTACAGAGGAAGCAGGAGGTTCCTGTTGTCTTAAGGTTTAAGAAGGCAATAAATAGTTATTGTTATAATCAAATTATTTGGCAATTGGGTTAACTTTGAGGATCCCATTACTAGAATTCACTGTATCATATACAACCTCACCATAATTTATGCCCTTTAAAGTTATTTATATATAGCTTTACCTTGTAAAGTAACATTGCCAGTTGCTTCCGTTCTCCCTGGTTTAAGGTCTTAGAAGAGTCAACATTTGAAAGAACAAGTAATTATGAGAAGTGGGTAAACAATTTGAGCCCACTGTTAAATTCAATCTGATTACCAATTTAAAGTCGTAAGTGTTCAGATTGAAGGACTATAACTCAACCTATGGTCTGTGCATTAAAAAGTTTGAGACATTCAATCAATTTTCCCCTCGCATATTAATTAGTGATTTATGAGACTACAAGTTAATAGGTGTGTGCATCAACACTAGTCCCACCACCAAAACTGTGTGCCTTCACCCCCAATCTTCCAGTGAAGCTAAACATCTACTCTGACCCTCCACCTAGAGATTTTTTTCCTTTGGCATCCTACTACACACTCAGTCAAATCCTGATTTGACTTTCCCTTTCTGTTATTTCTCAACTTCTGTTTATGAGTGGGGTCATCCCATACTATCTTTGTCTTTGTGACTTATTTCATGTAACATAATTCCTTCTAGCTCCATCCAAGATGGGGCAGAGAAGGTGTGTTCATTGTTCTTAATAGCTGCATAGTATTCATATATATATGAATATATATACTATATATATTATATAATATATATAGTATATATATTCAGTATATATATATATATACAGTAGTATACATATACTACTCCGGTTATATATATATATATATATATATATATATATATATATATATACAGCTTTCTCAGCCATTCATCTGTTTTTGGGCACCTGGTTTGCTTCCAGGGTTTAGCTACTACAAATCGTGTTGTTATGAACATAAGTGTACAGATACCTTTTTGGATGGGTGTTATGGAGACCTTGGGGTATATCCCTAGGATAGAAATTACTGGGTCATATGGAAGGTCTATTTTTATCCTTGTGAGAGTTCTCCAGACTTCTCTCCACAGAGGCTGGACCAATTTACATTCCCACGAGCAGTGCAGAAGGGTTCCTTTGCCCTCACAACCTCTCCAGCATTTGTTGCTGCTATCATATTTGATGTAAGGTATTCTCAAAGTGGTGAGATGGTATCTCAGTGTTGCCTTTATTTGCATTTCTCTGACAATCAGAAATTTTTCATGTGTTTGTTGGCCTTTTGGATCTTCTCTGTAATGTTTTGTTCATTTTTGGATAGGGGTCATTTTTGGATAGGGGTCATTTGCTTTTTTGTTGTTAAGTTTGCTGAGCTCTTTAAATATTTTGGTTATTAGTCTCTTGTCTGATATATGGTATGTGAAGATCTTCTCCCATTCTGTGAGAGGTCTCTGTTGATGGTTTTTTTTTTGCTGTCTTGAAGCTTTTCAATTTGATGTAGTCCCACTGGTTTGTTTCTGCATTAGTCTTCCTTTTATTTGGGTTTGTATGATCAAGGACTTAAGGTTTAGGTGGAAAAGTGTTCTACCAATGTTTTCCTTAAGTATTTGATAGTTTCTAATCTAACAACCAGGTCCTTGATCCATTTGGAGTTAACTTTTGTTTCTAGTGAGATAAAGGGGTTCCATTTCATACTTCTGCATGTTTCAGCCCCATTTTCCCAGCACCATTTATTGAAGAGAGCTTCCTTTCTCCATTTAACACTTTGGGCCCCCTTATCAAAGATTAAATGTCCATAGGTGTGTGTGGGGGGTTAGGTCTGGGCTTTCAGTTCTGTTCCACTGCTCTGTGTGCCTATTTTTGTTCCAGTACCAGGCTGTTTTGTTGATGATGGCCATATAATAAAGTTTGAGATATTTACATTTCTGTTTCTTTTCCTCAAGATTATTTTGGCAATTCTAGGTGTTTTCTGGTTCTAGATAAATGATTGTAATTTTTTGTTCTATTCTCTTAAATAAGTTTGGTGGAACTTTGATGGGTATCAAATTAAATATGTATATGGCTTTGGGGAGACTATTCAGCTTGATGATATTAATTATTCCAATCCCGTGAGTACCCATTCATTGGGGAAACTGATGATCCTTCCTAGCCGACTGAATCCACATGGATCCCAGACACTTTCAAAGCCAGCAACAAGCAGCTCCTGACAGCTTTCAACCTGACCTGTTGACTGGCTATGGAAGAAGGGCAAATGCTAGAAGAAGAAGATTCCAATCTTTGAGTATGGAATATCTTTCCATATCTTGGTGTCATTTTCTATTTCCTTGAATAATGACTCAACATTTTCAGTATACAAGTCTTTTACTTCTTTGGTCAAGTTTATTCCTAGATATTGATTTTGCTGCAACAGTGAATTGGAGTAATTTCTGGATATCCTCTTCTTCAGACTTAGTGTTGAATAAAGAAATGCCACTGATTTTTGTACATTGATTTTGTAGCCTGACACTTTGCTATATTGCCTAATAACTTCCAGTACTTTTTTTCTGGGTTCTTTAGGTTTCTCCGTGTATACTATCATATCATCTACAAATAGTGAGAGCTTGTCTTCTTCCCTTCCAATTTATATTCCTTTTATTTCTTTCTCTTGCTTGATTTCTATGGCAAGAAGTTCCAATACTATGTCTGAGAATAATGGTGATAATGGACAGTCCTGTCTAGTCCCTGATCTGAAGGGGAATGTTTTCAGCTTCTGTCCATTGAGCATGATGTTGGCTGTAGGTTTGCTATATATGGACTCCATTATTTTGAGGGATTTCTCATCTATTCCCGTTTTTTGTAGTGTTTTGAGTATGAATGGTTGTTGGATTTTGTTAAAGGCTTTCTCTGCATCTATTGAGATAATCATGTGGTTTTTTGTTTTGCTTTTATTGATGTGGTTAATGACATTGATTGTCTTATGTATATTGAACCAGCCTTGCATTCCTGGGATAAATCCCACTTGGTTGTGATGGACAATCTGTCTGATATACTGTTGTATCCAGTTGGCTAGGATCTTGTTTAATATTTTGTCATCTATGTTCATCAGAGATATTGGTCTGTAGTTTTCCTTTTTTGTTGTGTCCCTATCTGCTTTTGGTATCAGGGTGATGTTGGCTTCATAGAAGGTGCAAGGGAGTGTTCCTGTTTCTTCAATCTTGTGGAAGAGCTTTAAAAGTATAGGTATTAACTGTTTCCTGAAACTTTTGTAGAATTCATTTGTAAAACCATCTGGTCCTGTGACTTTTTCTTTTTTTTTTTCCTTTTCTTTCTTTCTCCCCTCCCCCCTTTTTTTTGCTCCAAGTGATTCATACTTACACAGACATTTTGTAAGTGTTTATCTAAAAGTATACATAGCACACACTTAAAAACAATGTTGAATGAATTATAAGTGAAAATAAATGCACAGGTAAAAAATATGTAGCATATGATAAATGTAAAATTTATGGTCACAAAGATAGTTGTAGAAATAATAGTTAACCTATATCTGCAAGCTTGGAAGAATTGTTATAGCTTACAATGGAGGTAATGGGGGTCCAGAACTCTGGTCGTAGGAGCAATGTAGAGTTGTACCTCTGTTATCTTACAATTTTATAAATCAATATTAAATGACTAATAAAAATTCTTTTAAAAATTTATTCCATTTTGTTGCCCTTGCTTTTTTTTTATTGTTGTAGTTATCATTGTTTTTGTCATCGTTGTTGGATAAGACAGAGAGAAAAGGAGACAGGAGGGGAAGACAGAGAAGGGGAGAGAAAGATAGACACCACTTGTGAAGCAACTCCCCTGCAAGTGGGAAACCGGGGGCTGGAACTGGGAGCCTTACACTGGTCCTTGTGCTTTGTGCCACCTGCACTTAACCCACTATACTACCGCCTGACTGCACAAAATTATTTTTAATAAACTATTTAACATATAAAGATAAAAATAATAAAATTTGCAGTTCCAGGGGAGAGAGATAGCATAATGGTTAATGGTTATGCAGACTCTCATGTCTGAGTCTCTAAGGTCTCAGGTTCAATTTCCTACATCACCAGAGCTGAGGAAAAATATTAAATATAATTGATGGAAAAATTAAATATAATTATGATCCCTGCCCATCGCAAAAAAAACTTGTAGTCAATACTGAAAATACATAATTTAGTCCTGTATTATGCTAATTTCTGGAATGTAAGGGTCAGCAAAACAACAACAAAAACAACCCTATCCCCACTGGAGCTTAGACTTTTTCATGGGAGATGGAAGCTTAATGTGCAAAATTATTAATTACAGATAGTTTGTTAGTGAGAAGTACATTTAAAAAACAAATCAGCAAATTTGGGGGGGAGAAGAAATTTCCATAGTTATAAAAATTTCTTAGCAAAGCTTTACTGAAGATTAGAAGGATACAAAGACCCATAAAATGTAGGGCAATGTTGCTCTATGTACCTGGGAGAAATTTATTCTGTTCAGGATCTTGAGATTGGAGAATTTCTAGTATGTTTAAAGAACAGCAAGAAACTAACATCGCTGAAGGAGAGTAAATGAGATGGAGAATAAGAAGAGTTAAGTTTATAGGTTGTGGGAGACAGAATACATACAGCATAGGACCTTCAGGTTATTTCTAGTTCTTTGGTTGTTACTTTCTTTTTTTTTAATTAAAAAAAATTTTATTTAATAAAGTATTAATTAACAAAACCATAGGGTAGGAGGGGTACAATTCCACACAATTCCCACCACCCAATCTCCATATCCCACACCCTCCCCTGATAGCTTTCCCATTCTCTATCCCTCTGGGAGCATGGACCCAGGGTCATTGTCGGTTGCAGAAGGTACGAGGTCTGGCTTCTGTAATTGCTTCCCTGCTGAACAAGGGCGTTGACTGGTCGGTCCATAGTCCCAGTCTGCCTCTCTCTTTCCCTAGTAGGGTGGGTCTCTGGGGAAGCAGAGCTCCAGAACACATTGGTGGGGTCTTCAGTCCAGGGAAGCCTGGCTGGCATCCTGATGACATCTGGAACCTGGTGACTGAAAAGAGAGTTAACATACAAAGCCAAAAAAGTTGTTGAGCAATCATGGACCCAAAGCTTGGAATAGTGGAGAGGAAGTGTTAGGGGGATACTCACTGCAAACTCTAGTAATAACCCTGAGGTGAGGGGTAGACATGCAGCTTCCTGGGACAGTGGGGGGTGGGAGTGGGTGGGAGGGATGTGTCACAGTCTTTTGGTGGTGGGAATGGTGTTTACGTACACTCCTAGTAAAATGTAGTCATATACATTACTAGTTAATACGAGAGGGGGAAAATTAATTGTATGTCTCGAAGTTTTTCAAAACACAAACTGAATCTTTTCTCAATATATGCAGTGCCATTGATATGCAGACTCTCTCAAAATCCTAGACCAAGTAGATCAGAAGCAACAAATAGCACAGCTATATACAAGATACTGGGTAATGTACAGCAAACCCTAACAAAAGGACTTTTCAGAGCTAACCCAATTATCAAATAATGTGATAACATTAACTATTGATTGTCTTTTTGAACCCTAAGACAGCAGGAACCTCACATCTCCACTATAGAGCCTCTACTTCCCCCAGTCCTGGAACCATTGGATAGGGCCCACTTTCCCATATGCCTCTCCCAATCCATATCAAATCATATTGCATCTGCTGCTCACAACCTAACCAACACAATGATTGCCACCTTAACATGCTTCACTTCAGACTGTGTCCAGAGACTACACGTGTGGAATGACAGCCCTTCAGCTTCATTACTCGGGTGAGACCTTTCCTTTCATAGTACACTCTAATTCCATCTCAGGTGGTTCACTTTCTAACAAAGTCCCAAAACCTAGATATACACCAGTTTCTGTGAGAGAGAGCATATGTTCACACGTATCCGTAAACTACTGCAAAATATATACCTGAAAGCAGAAGTACACTAGAGTTTGCAGTGGTTGTTACTTTCTATGAGATATGAAATCACAGAGGCATTGGAGTAGAGTACTGGTATGACTATTTTTATATTTAAATAGAAAAAAAATCTGTAAAAATATATGTTAACAACAGTAGGGGAGTTAGGAAGCTGCTTAATTATCTCAGCAACAGGTCATGTTTAAAAGTACAAGAGCCACATGGTAATGGAGAAAGATGTAAAACAAAGACCTGACATTTAATAAGAAAGGTTGTGAAGATTGGGGGCGGGGGGAGTCCGCAAAAGGAAAAAAATAGTAACCAAAGAGGTAAAAGGAAAACCTGGAAAGTGATTGAAGGCCTCTACAGTATAGTGATTTAACTCTGAGAGTATGTGGTTCTTTTTAGTCTTAGCTAGTTGACTTGTGCACAGAAAAATAAACTGTCAAAATGAAAAAAGTTTTCTTCTTAGTGGGAGAAGATAACTGTATATCATGCATACGACAAGGAATTGATAAAAAAAAACATAAACTGTTCAATTTAACAAAAGAAAAAAATTTGATTAAAAGATGGACAAAAGATCTAAATAGATAATTTCATTATATATATATATATATATATATATATATATATATATATATATAATCACTAAGCACATGGAAAATGAAAAGATGTTTACAACCTCTAATCATTAGGGAAATGCAAACCAAAACATTTCATTTCTTCCTACATATCAATTCATGCCTACACACCATGAAAATGTGATTACCTGAGAGAAAAGAAACAAGTGTTAGAGAGAATGTGGAGAATTAGAAACACTTGATAGGGATGCAAGTTATACTGTTATGGCCAGTACAGAAAGCAAAATGGTGATTCCTAACAATTAAAATGGTGTATGATCTAATTATCTCATTTATGTGTATTTATCTAAAGACAACAAAATATTATTTTAAGGAAGTATATGCATTCTCATTTTTATTGAATCATGATTTATAGTAGTTAAGAGCTGGAATGCCATGGATAGATGATTGAATAGAGAATATATGGTAGGATGGGAGTAGATACCATAATGGTTGTGCAAAGAGATTTTCATGCCTGAGACTTCAAAGTCCTAGGTTCAATCCCCTGCCCCTGCCCACTATAAACCAGATATGAGCAGTACTCTGGTAAAATAGAATAAAATAAAATACAGTAAAATCCGCTAGTTATAAAAAATAAAATATATGCTATATATACAATGGAATGCTTCATGCCATTAAAAATGATATTCTGCTCCTTGAAATGACAGAATATTATGTTGACTGAAATAAGTCAGATTAAGAAAGACAAACACAATATGATTTCTTCCAAATGTGGCATATACAGGAACAAAGCAAATGAATATAATAAACAAAACTAAAATGTACTTTTTTTTAACAATTAGCCAAATAAGTAGTTACCTGAAAAGAAAGGGCAAAAGTATTGGTTATGTTAGGTAAAAGGATTCAACCTTATAATAAAGGATGGAAATGGATTTTTTGTGATTAACATAATGCAGTATATAGAATAGAGACACTGATTTTAATGAAATATATGAAATCTATATTATGTTATAAAACAATTTCTTCAATTAAAATATTATATTTAAAGGTTGGCAAATTAGTTCACTTTGATAGTGTGATGTTTATTCATGTGTACAGTTGGGGTTTGAACCTGGCCTCCATCACACTGAAGGAAGCTTCTGTGCTGTGACGCTTGTTCACTCTTTCTATCTGAAAAAGTAAACAAATAAACATTTAAATAACATTAGGTCTTAAGCAACCATTTTTTTCACTGATGTTGACTAGTGATTTTATGCAGCAACAGGACAGGTTTGCATTCTCATCTGAGCTACCTTCTCACATTATTTTATATGTTATCAGAGGTGTTATTGAACTTTTCTATGGATTTCAAACACAAGTTTTTCAGTTCTTATTTTATAATGATGAATTAAAGTGGAGATGAAGTATAGGAACACAATGCATACACAATCTATATATTACTGTATAGAATTTTTTATTACTCTAGAGTTATGATGATGTTGCTATATAAATATTAAAATTAGAAGTAGGACTAGAGGGAGTCCGGCGGTAGCGCAGCGGGTTTAATGCAGCGGATTAAGCACAGGTGGCGCGAAGCAAAAGGACCTGTAAGGATCCAGGTTCCAGCCCGTCTCCCACCCGCATGGGAGTCGCTTCACAGGTGGTGAAGCAGGTCTTCAGGTGTCTGTCTTTCTCTCCCCCTCTCTGTCTTCCCCTCCTCTCTCCATTTCTCTCTGTCCTATCCAACAACAACGACATCAACAACAATAATAACTACAACAATAAAACAACAAGGGCAACAGAAGGGAATAAATAAATATAAAATTGTTTTAAAAAAAGTAGTAGGAGTAGAGAGCCCATGGAGAATAGGAAGAGTTAAGGTAAGGTGAATGAGTGTCTTTGTCAGTGTGAGTTCAGGCAGCACATAGGAAGTACTATGGCATCAGGAGAAATACTGGTGCTGTGTTGTCTCGCTCTCTCTATTTGTGTGAAAAAATACAATGAAATTAGGATTGGCTCTGTCAGACTAACAACCTCAGCTGAATGTACTGATGTTTCTAGTATTAGAGAAGCCTAGTTTTAAACTAGGCTCAAATTGTCACCTGGTTACAAAGATTTGAATTACGAAGGATAAGTCACTTAATATCTTTGAGTCATGTTCCTCATTTATGACATAGTAATAGTTCCCTCATAGACTGACTTGAGTATCAAATGACACACTATTTGCGAAAGTAACTAGGAAGAAGTGGGTACTCAGCAAAAGTGAGTATTTGTCAGATAAGTTAGGCCACATTGTGTCAAAAACAAATAATACAAAGAGAGAAAGTGCTCAAGTTTTAGGAGATCTAAAAATCAAAGGATGAGGCTGGAAAATGTTAAAGGAGTACTTAATGTGGCTGCAGCTAGTCACATCCTAGAGGGGAGTAGATCATATGACATATAAAATCTGAGTAAGGGTGGGACACTGGATGGGAAGGTGGACAATAAGTTTGTGAGCTAAAAATATACATACATATGTGTGTGTATGAATTATTGATATATATCATATATATATCAATATATCATAAGGCAATAAGAATTCATAGCAATCACCACTGAGTTTTATAAAAAGCCTCCACTTATTTTATAATGACCCTATTTTGATATTATGGCCTCATTTTGCTAATACTGTGATCAGACTCAGTATTTATGTGACTTAATCAAGGTTACATGGAAAGAAACAGTAGAGCTGGCTAACAAATTTAGGAAGAGCTTACAATTTTTCTTTTAGCATTGAGAAAAAAATGAATAGTATTGAAATTATGTTAAGTTGATGCTTGGAAGATGAATAAATATAGTAGTTTAGGAATATATAAATGTTTTTTGTAGAACAGTCATTGAAAATATGTTAAGAGCATAAGGTCATCTCAAGCTGGGAAAAAAAGCAACAACAAAAATCACATAAGATAAGGTACAGTGCCATCAAGTCCAGTTGATGATTAACATTTACTTGCCTCCTCTTGAAGTACAGAGCAGTGAGAGAAAAGAGCTAAGAATGAATGGAAATATATCTTATACATAATCAAATGAAATTTTTTGGGCCAAGAGCCCCCCCCAAAAAAAAAAATCATGATTGAATTTTTTCAGATGCCTAAAATTAACTAGCTCAATTTTGTTTTTTCTCTGTAATCTATTTCATCCTCAAAATGAGAGTTGTTGACTAAAGAATCTCTAGTTTCCAATTCTTAAATTCCATTACTCTAGTCAATTTGTTAAGTAAAAGAAGGGGCGAGTCTTTAACTTTTAATGGGAAATTTTATTTCATCAGAAAAAACAGAATAACATGAACTTGACTAAATAATTCTCCATATATAGTATTTTCCCCTTTGTGCTTTATGCTTAGCATATCTTTGAAAATGTGATTTTAGGCCAGATGGACATGGAAGTTATACATATAAAAGGTAAAACATATACTCTGGGAATTCTAGTCCTGGATTAGAAAGATTCATTTTTACTTATTTTATATGCATTTTTATTGGCACCAGGTTTATTGTTGGGAACTCACTGACTGCAGGACAAATACACCACTTTTTCTTTTTTTTCTCCCTTCTTTCTTTTTAAAATTTTTTTATATTTATTTATCTTCTCATTTGTTGTCCTTGTTGTTTTTCATTGTTGTTGCAGTTATTATTGTTGTTGGTACTGATGTTGTCATTGTTAGATCGGACAGACAGAAATGGAGAGAGAAGGGGAAGACAGAGAGGGGGAGAGAAATGTGAAGCGACCTCCTGTGGAGCCACCCTTCTGCAGGTGGGGAGCCAGGGGCTTGAACTGGTATCCTTACTCTGGCCCTTGCTTTGCGCCACGTGTGCTTAACCCTTTGCGCTACTGCCCCACTCCCCCCCACACACACCTTTTAAAAAATATATCTGTTTTATTATTTATTTTAATTAGAGCACTACTCAGCTCTGGCTTATGGTGGGGGATTGATTGAACCTGGGACTTTAATTCTTCTAATTGAATACACTTGAAATGTTGCTTCACTTTTCCTAAATCTTTTTTCTCTTTCTACATTGAAGTCAAAGACTGGCCAGTTTGTCTTCTGTTTCCGATGGTCTTTCTCCGACATGAGTAAGTCTACTTCTTTGACATGCTATTGGAGACTGGAATGCCTTCACAATGTTCTTCATACCCTGTTACTCTGTTTTCAAGTTTTCCATTTTCCTTTTAAGTGAACCTCTGAAGTCATGGATTTAATTTTTAATCCATTTTGCCATATTAAATTGAGAGTAAATCCATATTCCCAAAGGGATAAAGAGTAGAGAAATTTCCAGGGGAGAAGATGGGACAGAGAACTCTTGTGGTGGGAACTGTATGGAATTACACCCTTGTTATCTTACAATCTAGTTAATCATCATTAAATCACAAATAAAACTTTCAAAAAATGCATTGAGAGCAAATATCCATACAATTCATTCCCTGAATTCTAATAGCTCTTCTGGATTTATATTCATCTTGATTCTGAAGAACCAGTATTTTCTGAGTTTTTCCTGTCTTGGTTTCTGTTGTTGTACACAACTAGTGCTGGGTTCTTCTTTGTATGTGACTTCTGAAGGGAGGAGAGAGGCTTTGAAGTAGCCTAGTATTGTGGTGCCTGATGTGCCTTTAAGGGAAATACTGTTTGGGGATGGGGCAGAGGTGGGAAGATCTCAGATCTCCTTCATTTTACAAGCTGATTCCTGAAAGTAGGAACTCTTCAATGAGGACAAAGTCACTTTTCTTGCCTGTAGGGCAGTCTCACCTGGATCACCATGGCAAGAATCTCTGTGGCAGGTGGGATACCTTAGAATTTGATAGGCTTCCCTCTGCCACAGGATACCCTGTTCTATTCTCTGGTTCCTCTGAATGACTCCTTTGAGCTTACTTGGAGCTTGTGGCTTCTACAGCTCTAAATTGCAGTCCAGAAATCTTTTTTTTTTTTTTTTTTCTATTTCCTTACTTTCTTTGCCCCTCTCTTCCTCCCTCCCTCCCTTCCTCCCTCCCTCCCTTCCTTCCTTCCTTCCTTGCTTTCCTCCTCTTCTTCCTCTTCCTCCTCCTTTCCCTCATCCCCCTTCTCCCTTTAAATCAGCCATATGGATTTCAAACAATTACAAATATGGAGCATGCTGGCAATGCAAAAAGTGTAAGCCCTTCCTAAGGCTAGTTAAAGCTTGTTTCCTTTTCTGTCTCCCCTCCTGCTCCTATTGTCCAACTGCAATAGCCAAGCTTGATAATAATATTTCTTTATCAGAAATCCCAACTGTTTTGTCATATTACTTGCTTTCTGTGGGAGAGCTTTTTGTGTCTTTGTTGCCATATTTCTGCCTTGGAACTCCTAATAATTCTGTTTTTACACACAGAAACCCACTAACTCTTTAAAACAATAATATGAATTAGTAACTAATATTATTGTATTTAAGATAGCCACTGCTTTCTTAAACCCTAAGACAGCAGAAACCTCCCACTGTCTCTATAGAGTCTATATTTCCCCAGTCTTGGAACCTTTAGGGTGGGGCTTACTTTCCTGCATGCTTCTCTCAGTCCATACCAAATGATATTGTATCTACCTATCCCAGCCTAATCAATGCAACAAGTACAACCTCAGCATGCTTCACTTAAGACTGTGTCCAGAGATGTCAGGCATGGAATATCAACCCTTCAGCCTCACTACTACTATGAGACCGTTCCTTTCATAGGATTCTATAATTCCATTCCAGGTGGTTCACTTCCTAACAAAGTCCCAAAACCTAGAGATAGAACAGGTCCCATGAGATAGAGCAGATGTTCACATGTATCCATTAAATTAGGGCAAATATATATACCTGAAAGCAAAAGTACACAATAATCTACAGTGAGTCAGTATGAAGTTCATAATGAAATAGTGTCTACTTAGACTTAGATACCCTCCTCACCTACTTCCTATTCCATTTTCCTCACTCACTCCAGAGCTAACCTTATCAAAGCAAGGACTGCAAAAGCTGATTAAGGGCAAGAGACTAGTATACTTTAAGGATGACTCTTTAGTCACTATCAGGCCAACTCATCAGTTGGGGCCCTAGTTGGGGAGTCCTGAGATTTACCAACAGACAAGATGGGTCTAGACCTTGAATAAATCTCTCTCCCCAATATTTCCAGTCATCTCTAGCAGGAACAACACAACAGACCATTTTGTGGACCCTCATAGGACCTTGCCCTCAAATTGGATCAACAAAGATAATGTTCCATCCTCCGAAGGCAGGATGGACAATATATTCTATGCTCCACCAGAAAAAGATGGGTCCTGAAATTGGGACAGCTTGGAACGTTCCTACTCATGGCCACAGAATGTGAGCTCAGATCTATAGGGATGCAGAGGTTGCATGGGCTCCTAAGCTTAATAAGGACCCCAGATCACATCAAATCAATGGTGTTTCTAGTCAGCAATGTTTATACACCTTTCCCATATTTGGGAGCTGCTCTCTTCCCTGATGCAGCTTTGTGGTCCTTTTCCAGCCATGACATCATCTCCTCAGACAATAACTTGGATCCACCTGCATATCAGATTTCAGGCTCTGGGGAAATTAAAAAAAAAAAGAATAAAAACCTAGTATAGTCACAGTCCCTTTGGGATAGAACAAAAATAGAACTACTAACTATCTACAAAACAGAGACCACCCAACTCTTAATTTACTTTATTCTGGTCTTTAGGTTCATGATTAGTCAATAATTTGTTTGGCTTTCTATGTAACTTCTCTTTTCAGCCACCGGGTTCCTGATGCTAGCATGATGTCAACCAGACTTCTCTGGACAGACAACCCCAACAATGTGCCCTGGAGCCCCACTTCCACAGAGCTCCGCCCCACTAGGGAAAGAGAAAGACAGGCTGGGGGTATGGATCGACCTGTTAACTCCTATGTTCAGTGGGGAAACAATTACAGAAACCAGACCTTCCACCTTCTGCATCCCATAATGACCCTGGGCCCATATACCCAGAGGGATAAAGAATAGGAAATCTATCAGGGGAGGGAATGAGATGTGGAGTTCAGGTGATGGGAATTGTGTTTTCTGTACCTCTCTTATCCTATGGTTTTGTAGATGTTTCCTTTTTATAAAAGTAAAATTTAAGAAAAATAAAAAATAAAAAAGAAGAAACTAGTAGAATTCATCTATAAATTAGAGAGACTTTGAACTGGAGTCAGATGCTATTAGTACTAATTCATATGATTATATCTGAATAAACCATTTTCTTTTTAAAATACAAACTTTATTTCTCTAAGAAAAGCTAGCTATGAGCACTGACATTTCCAGTTCAATATTTTGTATGTACATATATGTCTTTAAAATATAGGATGACTGAATGCAACCACAGTGGGCAGGCATGGTATCAAAGGTGAGATGAAAGGTTAAGATGAGGTGGTTGAGAGAATTTCAATCTTTGTCCTTCCCAAGCAAAATGCAAGTCGTAATATAATAACATGATTACTTTCAGGAAAAGTAGAAAATTATGTTAAATACACAGAAGGAAAAGGGTTTCTGTGCACAGTTCTTCATATTATCATTTGACAAGTTTCTCTAACATTTCAACATATCAGAGTTGTTCTTCTGACAATATTTATCAGACATAACTTACTATAATATTGTCTCATACTCAAGATGGCATACAAAGGGGTTTTTCCTCACCTTCAGGGATATCAGAAGCAGATTTTGAAATTAGCTAATTGGTAAGCACTGTAAGAGGCTCTTTCTCAGGAGCATATAAATTGTAGAATTGTTTAAATTTTTTATTTATGAAAAGGAAACAGTGGAAGCAACCAAGAGTACAGCTATATATAAGATACTGGGTACTGTACAGCAAACCCTAACAAAAGGACTTTTCAAAGTTAACCCAATTACCAATAATGTGATGATAACATTAACTATCCATTGTATTTTTGAACCCTAAGACAGCAGGAACCTCACATCTCCACTATAGAGACTCTACTTCCCCCAGTCCTTGAACCTTTGGATAGGGCCCACTTTCCCGTATGCTTCTCCCAATCCATATCAAATAATATTGCATCAGCCAATTGCAACCTAATCAATGCAAGGATTGCCACCTCAACATGCTTCAGCTCAGACTGTGTCCAGAGACTTCACGTGTGGAATGACAACCCTTCAGCTTCATTACTCGGGTGAGACCTTTCCTTACATAGTATTCTCTAATTATATCCCAGGTGGTTCACTTTCTAACAAAGACCTGAAACCTAGATATACACCAGTTTCTGTGAGAGAGAGCATATGTTTACACGTATCCATAAACTACTACAAAATATAAACCTGAAAACAGAAGTACACTAGAGTTTGCAGTGAGTACCCCCCTAACACTTCCTCTCCACTATTCCAAGCTTTGGGTCCATGATTGCTCAACAATTTGTTTGGCTTTGTATGTTAACTCTCTTTTCAGTCACCAGGTCCCAGATACCATCAGGATGCCAGCCAGGCTTCCCTGGACTGAAGACCCCACCAGTGTGCCCTGGAGCTCCACTTCCCCAGAGACCCACCCTACTAGGGAGAGAGAGGCAGACTGGGAGTATGGACCGATCAGTCAACATCCATGTTCAACGGGGAAGCAATTACAGAAGCCAGACCTTCCACCTTCTACTACCCACAACGACCCTGGGTCCATGCTCCCAAATGGGTAGAGAATGGGAAAGCTATCAGGGGAGGGGGTGGGATATGGAGATTTTTGTTAATTTATCCTTTCTTAAATAAAAAATTAATTTTTTAAAAAAGGAAACACTGACAAAAACGATTAGATAAGAGGGGTTCAGCTCCACAGAATTCCCACCACCGGAATTCCATATCCCACTCCCTCCCTTGATAGCTTTCCTATTCTTTAACCCTTTGGGAGTATGGACCCAATGTCATTGTGGGATGCAGAAGGTGGAAGGTCTGGCTTCTGTAATTGCTTCACCGCTAAACATGGACATTGACAGGTCAATCCATACTCTCAGCCTGTTTCTCTATTTCCCTTAGTGGGGCAGGGTTCTGGGAAATCGGAGCTCCAGGACACATTGTTGGGGTTGTCTGTCCAGGGAAGTCTGGTTGGCATCATGCTAGCATCTGGAACCTGGTGGCTGAAAAGAAAGTTAACATAGAAAGCCAAACAAATTATTGACCAATCATAAACCTAAAGGCTGGAATAGTGCAGATGAAGTGTTGGTGTGGGGGTCTCTGTCAATCAGGCAAGATAAAAAAAGCAAAGAAATTATAGACTTTTATAATGTCTCATACAATGCTGAAATAATTCAGAGTATCGCAGCGAAAAGCTAAATATAATTCATAGTATTGCAGCAAAAAGCTAAATATCAGTGGAGTTTTTTACTTTTTTTTTTTTTTAATATCTAAGGATTTCCAGTCCATGTGGAAAAGTGGGTTCCATTTCCTAAAGAGAATAATAAGTGTGTGAGTTTAAGAACAGAGTTACTTGTGCAACTGGGCTGGATTTTTTTCCCTGGAGTTTATTACTGTATAAATTGAAATTGATCATATGCATCTTATAAAAACATTATATACCCCTGATGTAGCATTTTCTTTACACTGAGTGGAGTTAGGAAGTTCATTTCAGTGGGTTAGTTATTTATGAAGCAAGCACTTATAAAGTACATGGTACATAATTACAAGAAGATATAATAATGGTTAAAAAGAGGGTGTAAAAATGGATTATTAATGTAATGAAGGATCCTAAGTGGAACAATTCTTGATTGACTATGTAATGCAGAAAATTTTGGAATTAATTTAGGATATAGATGGTCAGAAGACAGAAAAATAAAATTCCAATTGAGGATGGAAATTTAATGAGTGAGTAGTCAATTTCATTGTTAAAAAAACATTAGTTGAATGATATCTTTGTGCTAATAGTAATCTTAAGTACTAATAATACAACATGAACAAATCAATAAAAATCCACATCCCTCACAGCTTATATACCATAAAAGGAAGTAAAATGAATGTTCTTTTTAATGATGATAAAAGTTATGAAGGAAAAAAAGGGGGGTGATTTGACATTACTGAGAATTATAAGTATGGCACTTAAGATAGGTTTCACTTGAAATGCTACCATTAGAGTAAGATCCTCCCTCCCAACCTTAGTCTAACTTTATTGAGGAAATGTTGATTTATAGGCTTGTTGTTGTTATGAGGATACATTTCCCCAACATTTCATCCTAAACCAAAGTGTCATCCTGGTCCATCAGAAGACCTTATATCCCTAACCTTCTCTCAGTGCTCTTTCTCTCCCCCTCCCGAGTCTCCAAATATGCTGCCATAGAATAAGTCATAAAAATATAATACAGATACAGAAAGATCAGGTCCTAAGCAAAGCTATATATTTTGTATCTGAAGAAGAACAGGCAAGGAAATCTAACCTGAGGAAGGTGAAGAAATGAAAAAAATTAAAAGGTTTAAGGTGAATGATGAAAACCAGTTCCTGTAGAAACAAATTGACTATTTTAAGGATTGAGGTATTTTCTCTGCAGTAAGAGGCATTGGAGAGTTAAAACAGGAGTACTATGAACAGCTTATCTTCAACAGAATTACAGTGAATACAGTCCTGTGAAGAAGAAGAAAGGGAGCACTAGTGGAAACTTGGCTGCTACAATGATTCAGGGAACAGAGAATAGTGATTTTGGCCATTGTGATATTTGTGGAACTTGTGAAAAGTGGACACATGTCAAATTTATTTTCTTGGTAGAGTTTGCATAAAGAAATGCCACTGATTTTTGTACATTGATTTTGTAGCCTGACACTTTGCTATATTGCCTAATAACTTCCAGTAGTTTTCTGCTGGATTCTTTAGGTTTTTCTATGTATACTATCATATCATCTGCAAATAGTGGGAGCTTGACTTCTTCCCTTCCAATCTGTATTCCTTTGATTTCTTTCTCTTGCCTGATTGCTATGGAAAGAACTTCCAATACTAGGTTGAAGAGTAATGGTGATAGTGGACAGCCCTGTCTAGTCCCTGATCTAAGGGGGAATGCTTTCAGCTTCTGTCCATTGAGGATGATGTTGACTGTACGTTTTGCTATATATGGATTCCACTATCTTGAGGAATTTCCCATCTATTCCCATTTTTTGTAGAGTTTTGAGCATGAATGGGTGTTGGATTTTGTCAAAGGCTTTCTCTGCATCTATTGAGATAATCATGTGGTTTTTGGCTTTGCTTTTATTGATGTGGTGAATGGCATTGATTGACTTATGGATGTGGAGCCAGCCTTGCATTCCTGGGATGAATCCCACTTGGTCATGATGAACAATATTTTTGATATGTTGCTGTATCCGGTTGGCCAAGATCTTGTTTAATATTTTGGCACCTATGTTCATCAGAGATATTGGTCTGTAGTTTTCCTTTTTTGTTCTTTCCCTATCACCTTTTGGTATCAGGGTGATGTTGGCTTCATAGAAGGTGGAAGGGAGTGTTCCTGTTTCTTCGATCTTGGTAGAACTAACAAACTTCAATTTTAAATTAAAAGTGTAGTGACAAAGAAGAATATGTAGGAAGGGAAAAAGTAAAGAAGAGAAGAGAGACAGATAGGATACAAGTATCAAAAAGCATATGAATGTGAATGAATTTCAAGCATATGAATGGGTAGAGATGTCATTAACAGATATGAAAAAAGTAAGTATGAGTTGTAGGTTAAATAGTTTAGGACAAATTAAACCGATAATAATTATTAGACATTCATTGGAAATGTGGGGAAATAAAAGCATACTGTGAGGAAAGAAATGAGTTACATTAGTGATATATATATATATATATATATATATATATATATAATTTTTATTTTTCCTAGTGATTCAATATTTATTTATACAATTGCATGTCATTAGGGGTATAAGTCCACATCATTCCCTCACTAGAGTTCTGAATCACTAATTTCCCCACTGTAAGATGTTGTTTTCTCCGGGCTAGATTGTTTTCGCCGGGCTGGCTTCACGGGTGGGTAACAGATGACCAGGGACTCATGGTTGAGCTGTAGGTAGTATCTCTTTATTCATGCAGGATGCAGCACAATCTAAGATGAGCTAAGATAAACTCAAGGTACTCTAAAACTCACACTGCTGTCTTTATATATACTTGCCAAGTAGGGTGGAAACAGGATGTGACATAGACAGGGTGAAGAGAAAAGTGACTGGTGAAAATCAGAGTGTGACAAGGAGGGGGTGGAGCAGGCGAGAATCCTATCACTGAACCACCAATGCCCTGGAGGGAGGGTGGTACTTGTTAACAGTGGTTATGTAAATAGAATGAAGTGGTTATGTAAATAGAATAGTGTTAAGCAGGGGGGATTTAAACCAAATGAAACAGAAGGAATCTCATGCATACCAACAGCAAGACATAGCTGTTCTCCAAAGTTTGCAGACATGGGAGTCATTTCTACAACTATGTTTACATTTATGCATAATGCCACCCCTTTCTTCCAGGTCCAGTCCTCTCTTTCCCTCTAAACCACTTATGGTGCCATTACTATATCCATATGTCCCTCTCTTTTCCTCCTTTTTCTCTGGGTGCTGATGTGCTGCATACCACCACAGTGGATGAGCAGCATGAGCGTCAGGGGTCTTGAAGGCAACCTCCCCGGTGGGTCAGGAGTCGGCGCGAGGGAGAACAGATAGACACCACACTCTATTGGAGGGTGAATCTGGACTCATTTTAATAGTGAAACTGCATTAGCTTTTATACTTTTTTCAGGTTACATTCAGGTTGCCTAAGCAACTAGCTCATAAGGAAGTAGCAATAAGCATCATAGTCTTGTGGCTTTGGCAGGCTATATGTTACTCCCCTTTTACTGTAAAGAATGGTACAATACTTAGTATTGCCCTGTTCTCAGGGGAGGTCATACCCAGAATTGTTTTTGACTTTTGCGGAGGGCTATTTCTATCATTAATCTTCTATGGGGGGCATACAGATCTTTGCCTAGTCGTAGACCACTAGGTCTGGTACAGTTTAACTATTAATCTTTCTTTGTTTCAATACATCATCTCGTACCTGAGAGGCCTCAATCTTTGCATTCTTTCTTTGAGGGGCAAGTCATAACATGACTTCTTTTGTCTGTCTATGCTGACCCACCTTCCCCACTTTCATATTGTAACTTTCAAATATGCCCCTGTGTAAGGGAGAGGGGGTGCTTCTGACTCTCCATTTCCACCAGGAACTGCCAAAGCACTATTAATCAATTGTGACAGTATAATTATTTGTAGCAATAATGGGGGGAGAATGCGTCGACCCATTCTTGTCCTCCTGCTCAGCTTCCTTGAAGTCTGAATGCAGGTCCAGAGGAGATGACCCTGTCAGGCTCCCTGGCATTTGTGTTGGGGGTGCTGCACTGATGGAGCTGGAGTTCAGAGCCCTTTTATCCTCTTCTTCCTATCACTTCTCACTCATTAGGAGTATGGATCAAGATTGTTTTAGGGGTGCAGAAGGTAGGAGTTCTAGTTTCTGTAATTACTTCTCCATTGGACATAGGTGTTGCAGGTTAATCCATACCCCAGCCTTTTTCTATCATTTCCTAGTGGGATAGATCTCTGGAGATGAGAAGTTCCAGGACACATTGGTGAGGTCATCTACACAGAGAAGTCAGGATGGAATCATGGCAGCATCTGCAACTTGTTATCTGGAAGGTGGCAGGATAAATAAAGTGAGGCAAATGGCTAATAAGCAGAAACTAAAACGTGGAAACAGAACAAATGAGATTAGGGATCTTAGGGTAGAAGTAAACTTGGTAGTCCATTTTAGGCATATTTCTAGAGTCACAAATTATTGTGCTTTTTGTTTGAGTTTGTTAGCTAGCATAAAGTTGGATAGAAACACTGACTGAGAAAATGGTGTCAGAGTATAGAAAATGACTAGAAATCTGAACTATGGCAGTGAGTAGCTCCCATTCTTGAAAACATTCTGTGGATAAAAGTAACCATTTACCTCCGTCCACCTGGCCTAGGGCATATATATATATTTAGCACCAGAGTCTGTGTAACTCTTGAGTCCCTCTTTGGTCTGAGCTCACAGCTCATGGTCACAGCTGGGAACATTATAGGCTACACTCATTTAAGGACCAGTCTTTCTCAGGTAGCAAGGCAGGATACCCCAGCCTCCTTTTAGAGACTGGGACCATCCCTATCATCATGGCTTTATGGTGAGAACAAGGTCATAGGAAGGCCTACCAGAGGGCTTATAATGATGTTCCCAATAGAAGTGACCAGTGGTGGTTCAGAGAGAGGTCCATTAGTGGTCTAGATCCATCATGTTTGTGTGGGAATCTAAGGGTTCCCTGACTAGTGCCCTAGATGATTAGGTGGTGTGATATTGACCAAAAGGGTCATTATTAAGTGAGCTAGTCTCTTACCCTTATCCAAATTTTATAGTCATCTATCTGATGACCCTTAGGCTTTGGGAGATAAATTTTTGTAAGCCGTAAATGAACAATGTTTTTCAAGTCTTGGGATTGCATGAGGTCATCAAATGATTGATTGTAGATGAAAAAAAAAAGTTCACCATAGTGGTGGACATGGCCTGACAACACAGAATTCAAAAGATGTTAAATAATTCACCTAAAATCGATGCAATTCTTTTTTAAAATTTTTTTTAATATTTATTTTATTTATTTATTCATTCCCTTTTGCTGTCCTTGTTGTTTTATTGTTGTAGCTATTATTGTTGTTGTCATTGTTGGATAGGACAGAGAGCAATGGAGAGAGGAGGGGAAGACAGAGAGGAGGAGAGAAAGATAGACACCTGCAGACCTGCTTCACCGCCTGTGAAGCGACTCCCCTGCAGGTGGGGAGCCGGGGTTCGAACCGGGATCCTTATGCCAGTCCTTGTGCTTTGCGCCACCTGCGCTTAACCTTCTGTGCTATAGCCTGACTCCCTGATGCAATTCTTTAAACTAACATTATCTCAGTAAAAAGTGGCTCAAGGCATAAATTCTAGGTCTCTGATATTTTGAGGTTGGGTAGAAAGCACTATATGACATTGAAGGCCAATAGCTATCATGAGTAGGATAAATGCCAAGAGAGATTGCTATCTTGCAAGACAAATGAAAAAACTGTTTCTGGGAATAAAGAATGAATAAGTATACCTGATTTGCTGATAGGTTAAGAAGATGAGGACAATGAAAAAATCTACTTTCCAGAATTGGCTTTGGCCAATTCTGATTATATATAATTTCTCTATGCCATATCTCTTTAGGGCTACATTATGGCTTCATAACCAATTATAAAGTTTCAGGCTTACAATAACCATAAATTCTTTGATATACTTTCAAAAGATGGGACTTATTACACTTTTTGAGTGGGAACTGGATTAAATTACTTGCTTTTCACATATGTAACATTAGTAAAACTGTATTATATCAATTAGGATATAACTTATTGTAGCTTTCTCCTGGACTCAACTGCAATCTCATAAGTTACTGAGACCCCAAATTACTTAGCTAAAGCCATTATCAAATATATAGCACATAAACTGTGAGATAATGCCTGATCATTTCTTTGAGTTTGGAGACAACTAACAAGTTGTATATGTAGAAACATATAACAAATAAATAATTTAAAATTCTGCAGTGATGTTCTGTCATAACACATATGGAAAATATGGAGTGACTTTGGAATTAAGTAATGTAAGTAAGTTGAAAAGACTTTGACAAGAGTGTTAATAAAAACATATTCCCTGAATAGACGGTTAGAAAAAGTTGTTGAAGAATGAATAACAGATGACCTCACTTATAGGTGAAAATTAAGGAACAAAGAAAGGGATAATAAAAATGAGACATATTAGCTGTGTTTTATTATAGCAAGTTGAGGGTCTCTAAGTGGGGAGGGTGGAAGGTGTCACCAGGTTCCAGATGCTAGCATGATGCCAACTAGATTTCCCTGGACAGACAACCAAACCAATGTGTCCTGGAGCTCCACTTCCCCAAAGTCCCACCCTACTAGGAAAAGAGAGAGACAGGCTTGGAGTATAGATTGACCTGTCAATGCCCATGTTCAGCGGGGAAGCAATTATAGAAGCCAGACCTTCTACCTTCTGCATCCCACAATGACCATGAGTCCATATTCCTAGTAGGTGAAAGAATAGGAAAGCTATCAGGGGAAGGGATGGGATACAAAGATATATCTGGTGGTGGGGATTGTATGAAGTTGTGCACTTCTTATCCTATGGTTTTGTCAGTGTTTCCTTTTTATAAACAAAAAAATAAAAATAAAGAAAACGTGCAGCATTTAATAATAAAGGAAGGATAATTTGAAAAGGAGGAGAAAGAATGGGGCCAAGAACTATGGAAAATTAGTGCCATGTATTGAGTTACAGTCAATAAACTGGCACTATCTGCCTGATTGGATTTCTGAATTGGAATAGCTGAGTGACTCCTGTATATCTTCACTGGCAATAGCAGTTGTTTACCACACTGCTGAACATATGCATAGAGAGGAAGAAATAACTTGCTTTTTTTCCCTAGTTCATGGGTCTTTAGATTGTAAGAAACTATATTCAAGGATCAGTACTTAAAATAATTTAAAAAACATAATGCTTGCTTCCTCAATTTCAATAATACAAACCTTGAATTTCAAAATAGTTTTGTATTGGGATTTATAAGAGGCAGCCAATATATTTTGCTTATAAATTAAACACAAATAAATTGTGATTGGAAAAATGCAATAATTAAAAATCCAAATGCATTGGACCACTTGGTACATCTGCTTCCCTCTAACTGAAGGAATAAGAGAGACATTCCTCATCTGTGCTTCCTCAGGGCCTACCACAGTGACCAACATATGAAATGACTCAATTATACAGGGTAAATGAAGGAAGAAACAAAGACTTCTAGATTTCATTTTGTTTTAAAGATATGTAAACATGTTCTGAAGGCAGTAGTCTAACTTCTCCTGCAAACTATACAGGAGTCTTGCAATACTGTTCTCACTGCTACTAGTATACTCTGACTTCATTAAAAAGTTATTGAAACACTTTTTTCCTTTCTACCTTTTTGTGAGTGTTACTTCTGTGATGAGGAAATAAAATGCATTGTAGTTTCTTCTTTTTTCTTCTCTCTTGGATTGTTTGCCTGAGGAAAACCAACTGCCATATTACAAGGATACTCAAGCAGATTTATGAAGTGAGAACTGAGGCCTCCAGGCAGATACCACTGCATCAGTTGAAGTAGATCTTCCAGATCAAGTCAAGACTTCAGATGACTAAGCCACAAGTATCAATTATCAATTCCACCTCATGAAAACAGCCATGTAAATTCATAATCCATAGATACTGTGAGATAATAAATGCTTATTGTTTTATGCAGCATAGCTTTGAGGAAGTTTGTTCAGCACCAATAGATAACCAATATAAGATTCAATATCCTCTAGCAGAAACACTACTACTGAATCTGTAGCTCCCAGATACTCCTTTAGGAATATGTGTATGTTAGGAAGGAGAATAAGACTTAATTCCAGAATTCATGAATAAGGTTATTTATCCAGCTTCATTTGTTTTCTGATTTTCTGGTTAAGGAAGGTCTTGTCCATATACTATTTGCTGTTTTCATAGGGAACTTTTAATCTGCTATCTCAAACTATGACCCAGATCAGGTGCTTATATTTAGTCTTTGTATTCCTCTCAGTTTTGTTTTCAAGTGCTCATAAAAATGACTGTTGGCATAGATATATAATAGAATACTCAGTATTAAGAAATTATGGTGTGGGACCAGTGAAATTGTTCACTTAAATAATGTGTTGCTTTGCCATATGTGCTATCCAGGTTTAAGTCTGACTGCCATAGCACTAAAGAAAGCTTTTGGCGCTGTGATTACTACCACTCTCTTCCCACATTTAAATAATGATGATATATCTTTTGATACAACTTGGATGGAACTTGAAAGAATCACTTTAAGAGAAATAAGCCAAAAGGAGAAGGACCAACACCAGAAGATCTTTAGGTAGGACTTAAGAAATAAGGACAGATGTCTTCAGGGAATTATGGGTATGGGTTAACAGTGAACAGCAAAGACTTCCCCCGCCCCTGCCAAACAACAAATATTGACAACAATCATGTCTACAAACTTTACCTGCATCTGCAGTATCTTCAGATACAGAGACCTCAGGTGGATACTGGTGAGAGAGAATACAGGATTGAAACCTAACATGCAGAGTTTGGGAGATCCAGAAACAAGTAGCACCATTTTGCCTCTGATAAAAGCAGAAACCAAGGCTGTGCATTGTGCTGACTCTGAGAGGGAATAACCTCTGATATTTGGTCCTTGACCTTGGGAGTGAGAGCCTACTGAACTGGTGGTAGGTCACTACACAGAGACAGGAGATTTGCCTTACCAATCTAGTCTGCCCCCAAAACTAAAGCAGAAGCACAGATAGGTAATGTTCAGCAAATGGCAGCTAAAGGATAATAGTCAACAGCTGATGTCCAAATATTAAACTGAGCCCAGCTTCTTAGAAAACTACTGCCACCTAGTAGCAGCTACAATAGCTTCAGTTCTGACTGAAGTTTTACAAAGAAGCTATATATACAAACTACAAAGAACATAAGACAGCTCAAGAGAATAAAAGGAACAAGCCTTACCTTAACCCCCATCATCCACTACCATTATATTATAGTAATATAACCACTTATTGGCTCAGAAATAACCAGCAAAATAAATATGCAAATAGCAGAGTAATAGCAAAACAAACTTCAGAACATGACAACTCAGAAAAACAGAAATGAAACAGAAGAAGTGCATGAAATCTTTGATACAGAGGGACTATGACAAAAAGACTATAGAAAACTCATTATGAAGTCTCTCCAAAAGTCTAAGCACAGTATTAAAAATCATACTCTCTTGAGTTAATAATATTTTATTAAGGAGTAAGGAAACACAAAATAAAAACTCCAAACAAAGTTCTCCAAGAAAATAGAAAAAAATGAAATAACTTCAATTAGAATTCACTAAACAGGAAGAATGACAGAAAAACTTCAAATGGAATTGCAGGATATGAAAGACACTTTAAGTGCAGTAGCAGTAACAACTCAAGTAACTGTCATTGGAAGCAGGCACATTCAGGAAAAGGAAAAAAAATATCTAAAGTAGAATATACAATTAGTCTACTCTTTCAATTTAAAGATGATGGAGAAGAAAAGTTTTAAAATAATGAAGAAACCATTTGTGAAATATCAGAATTCCTAAGGAAGAGGAAAGAGTGAATGGAGTAAAGAATATTTTCAGGAACATGATAGCTGAGAATTTTTCTCATCTAGGCATTCCTCATGACATACAATTCCTGGAAGCAGAGCATATGACCAGGTATGTAGATGCAAAAAGACCAACACCAAGAAATATCATAACAAAACTATTAAAACTCAAGGACAGGGGGTTCCCGGAAGATGGCAGACTGAGAAGCTACTAGTGGCTGAGGTCTGACCACATCTCCTGGAAACGGTAGGATTTTCTGCCTTTAGTAGGCCAGACAATAAGGGGTCCTAGCGGTGACACCAAGGAGGTGACTATAACTTAATTTGGGTTAAGAATTGGAGTAGGAAAAAAAGGAAAAAATTTTTTTTCTTCCTTTTAATTTCTAAGCATACCTCCCCCCCCCCCCATAACCAGTCCCTGGGGACCAGCTCCTAGCAGGATCCCCTGCTAGGAGCTCCTTTTCTTTACCAAATTCCTGTCCCACCAGGGAGTATCATTAATTCTAAGTCTATACCCTTCTGAAACCTCTGGCCTTTTTTCTTTCAAAGTAGCCAACCCCCCCACACCTCACCCCACATAGCTAATTAAATAATTAAAAATAAATACATAAAAAAACCTTTCCTTTCACTGCCCTTTTATGACTGTTCTTTTTCTTATCTTTTTCTTTTTTCTCTCTCTCTCTTTATTTTTTTATTTTTCTCATTATTGTCATCCTTTATTCCTTAATCCTACAGCTTCCAAAGTCACAGCCCCCAGCCCCCACACCAACAAACAGTGTGCTTTTTTGAATTCACTGATACACATTTGGGAATTTCCTTTCACTGCTCTTTAATTACAGCTATTTTTCTTATCTTTTCCCTTTTGTCTCTCTTGCCTCTTTTTCTTTTTTATCTTGTCATACTTCTTCCTTCTTCTTTGCCTTTCTGAATTTGTGAATTATTTTGGGGAAGAAATCTAACTCAGAGTGGACTCTCTATGTGTGTATCTCTGCTCTAATTCCCTTTTCCCTCTTGTTACCCCTAGAATATACGGTGGATAGTAGATTTGCATAAATGTCTATTCTTGCTATCCTTTCTTTCTTTTCTCTTTCTTCTTCACTGGGATTTGGTTATTATTTATTCACAGACTGGAGAAATTGTTTGGCTAACTGGTAACTATTAAACTGTTTCAATACTTTCTTCAGTTGCTACTGTAATTCCTGAGGTTGGTGAGTGCAATTGTCATAAAGGTATTTAGTACAGTGTTACTTGTACTCAAGACACAACAACTGAGGAACAACAAAGCATAAAAAAAGAAACACATAAATCAAAAAAATGGGTAGATAAAAAAAATAAAACTGATACACCAATGAATGAAGACAAGAGCCCAGAAGAAACTACAAATCAGCCAGAAGTAACCATAGATAAGAAAAGTATGCAAGCAATAATAAACTTATTAATCACAAATGAAAACAACATTGGAGGAAAGGAATAGCAGTATTAGGGAAACAACAGTTGAGACCCCGAAGGAAAATACTGATTATCTTGAGGCAATTAGAGAACTGAAAGCTGAAATAGCTGTAATGAAGAAAGAAGCTGAGGCAAGGGAAAGCAGACTAACAGAAGCAGAAAACAGAATTAGTCAGACAGAGGATGAGTTAGAGAAAATGAAGAAAGAGGTGAAAGAGCTTAAAAAGAGATTGAGAGACACTGAAAACAACAACAGAGACATATGGGATGATCTCAAAAGAAGTAACATTCGTATAATTGGCCTGCCAGAGGAAGAAAGAGAGGAAGGGGAAGAAAACATTCTAGAGGAAATAATAGAAGAAAACTTCCCAGACCTGAACAACAGAAAGGACATCAAGATTCAAGAGGCCCAGAGAGTACCAAGCAGAATTAACCCAGACCTGAAGAAACCAAGACACATCATAGTCACAATGAGAAGAAGTAAGATAAAGAAAGGATCCTAAAGGCTGCAAGAGAGAAATAAAAAGTCACATACAAGGGAAAACCCATAAGATTATCTGCAGACTTCTCCACTCAAACTCTAAAAGCCAGAAGGGAGTGGCGAAATATCTATGGAGCCCTGAATGAAAAAGGGTTTCAACCAAGGATAATATATCCTGCTAGACTTTCATTCAAACTAGATGGAGGGATCAAAACCTTCTTAGAAAAACAACAGTTAAAGGAGGGAACCATCACCAAGCCGGCCCTGAAAGAGGTTCTAAAAGACCTCTTATAAACAAGAACATCACTATAAAACTTGCAATATATTAGAGCAAACAAAATTTTTTTTAACAATACATTAAATCCTTAATATCAATAAACGTCAATGGCTTAAACTCACGCATCAAAAGGCACAGGGTGGGGGGATGGATCAGAAAACATAACCCAACCATATGCTGCTTGCAAGAATCCCATCTGTCACAACAAGAGAAACACAGACTTAAAGTGAAAGGATGGAAAACTATCATACAGGCTAACGGACCACAAAAAAGGGCAGGAACAGCCATTCTCAGCTTAGACACAATAGATTTTAAATTAAATAAAGTAATAAAAGATAGGCAAGGACATTTCATAATGATTAGAGGATCAATCAGCCAAGAAGACTTAACAATTATTAACATCTATTCACCCAATGAGGGACCATCTAAATACATTAAGCACCTACTGAAAGAATTTCAAAAATACATCAATAGTAATAAAATAATAGTGGGAGACTTCAATACCCCTCTATCACACTTAGACAGATCAAAAAAGCAGAGAACCAATAAAGATACAAGAGAATGGAATGAAGAGATTGACAGACTAGACCTCTTGGACATTTATAGACTTCTTCACCCCAAAAAACCGGAATACACCTTCTTTTCAAATCCACATAACACATACTCAAGGATAGACCACATATTATGCCACAAAGACAGCATCAATAAATTCAAGAGCATTGAAATCATTCCAAGTATCTTCTAAGACCACAGTGAAGTAAAACTAACATTTAACAACAAAGTGAAAATTATTAAAAGTCACAGAATTTGGAAACTAAACAACATGCTCCTTAAGAACCACTGGGTCAGAGACTCACTCAAGCAGGAAATTCAAATGTTCCTGGAAACCAATGAAAATGAAGACACAACCTATCAAAATATTTGGGACACAGCGAAAGCAGTACTGAGAGGGAAACTTATAGCCATACAATCACATATTAAACAAAAAGAAGAAGCTCAAATAAACGACCTTACTGCATACCACAGGACTTAGAGGAAGAGGGACAAAGGAACCCTAAAGCAACTAGAAGGACAGAAATCACTAAAGTTAGAGCAGAAATAAACAACATCGAAAATAAAAGAACCATGCAAAAGATCAATGAAGCCAAATGTTAGTTCTTTGAAAGATTAAACACAATTGACAAACCCCTAGCCAGACTCAACAAACAAAAAAGAGAGAAGACTCAAATTAATAGAATTGTAAAAAACGATGGAGGAGATATCACAACTGACACCACAGAAATCCAGAGAATCCTGCAAAACTTCTATGAAGAACTATATGCCACCAAGCTAGACAATCTGGAAGAAATGGAACAATTCCTAGAAACATAAGCCCTTCCAAAACTGAACCAAGAAGAACTACAAAATCTAAATGCACCAATCACAGACAAAGAAATTGAAATCGTTATTAAGAATCTCCCCAACAACAAAAGTCTTGGACCAGATGGCTTCACAAACGAATTCTACAAAACTTTCCGGAAACAGTTAGTACCCATACTTCTTAAGCTTTTCCATAAGATAGAAGAAACAGGAATCCTCCCTTCCACCTTCTATGAAGCCAACATCACCCTGATACCAAAAGCTGATAGGGACAGAACAAAAAAGGAAAACTACAGACCAATATCACTGATTAACATAGATGCCAAAATATTAAACAAGATCATGGGCAACCGGATACAACAGCACATCAAAAAGATTGTTCATCATGACCAAGTGGGATTCTTCCAAGGAATGCAAGGCTGGTTCAACATCCGTAAGTCAATCAATATCATTCACCACATCAATAAAAGCAAAGCCAAAAACCACATGATTATATCAATAGATGCAGAGAAAGCCTTTGACAAAATCCAACACCGATTCATGCTCAAAACTCTACAAAAAATGGGAATAGATGGGAAATTCCTCAAGATAGTGGAATCCATATATAGCAAAACGTACAGCCAACATCATACTCAATGGACAGAAGCTGAAAGCATTCCCTCTCAGATCGGGGACTAGACAGGGCTGTCCACTGTCACCGTTACTCTTCAACCTAGTATTAGAAGTTCTTTCCATAGCAATCAGGCAAGAGAAAGAAATCAAAGGAATACAGATTGGAAGGGAAGAAGTCAAGCTCTCACTATTTGCAGATGATATGATAGTATACATAGAAAGTCCTAAAGAATCCAGCAGAAAATTACTGGAAGTTATTAGGCAATAAGGCAAGGTATCAGGCTACAAAATCAATGTACAAAAATCAGTGGCATTTCCTTATGCAAACAGTAAATCTGAAGAAGAAGACATCCAGAAATCACTCCCATTTACTGTTTCAGCAAAATCAATCAAATACCTAGGATAAAGTTGGCCAAAGAAGTGAAAGACTTATATGCTGAAAACTATGAGTCACTAATCAAGGAAATAGAAACTGATACCAAGAAATGGAAAGATATCCCATGCTCATGGATTGGAAGGATAAATATCATCAAAATGAATATTCTCCCCAGAACCATATACAAATATAATGCAATACCCATCAAAGTTCCACCACGCTTCTTTAAGAGCATAGAACAAACACTAAAATCATTTATCTGGAACCTGAATACACCTAGAATTGCCAAAAATGTCTTGAGGAAAAGAAACAGAAATGGAGGCATCACACTCCCAGACCTTAAACTATATTATAAAGCCATCATCATCAAAACAGCTTGGAAGTGGAACAAAAATAGGCACACAGACCAGGGGAACAGACTTGAAAGCCCAGAAATAAATCCCCACACCTATGGACATCTAATCTTTGATAAGGGGGCCCAAAGCATTAAATGGAAGAAGGAGGCTCTCTTCAACAAATGGTGCTGAGAACACTGGGTTGTAACATACAGAAGAATGAAATTGAACCACTTTATCTCACCAGAAACAAAAATCAACTCTAAATGGATTAAAGACCTAGATGTCAGACCAGAAACAATAAAATACTTAGAGGAAAACATTGGTAAAACAGTTTCCCACCTTCACCTCAAGGACATCTTTGATGAATCAAACCCAATTACAAAGAAGACTGAAGATATGGACCTTCAATATGATCCAGTAATTCCTCTCCTGGGGTTATACCCAAGGACTCCATAACACCCAACCAAAAAGAGGTGTGTACTCCTATGTTTATAGCAGCACAATTCATAATAGCTAAAACCTGGAAGCAACCCAAGTGCCCAACAACAGATGAGTGGCTGAGAAAGCTGTGGTATATATACACAATGGAATACTATGCAGCTATCAAGAACAATGAACCCACCCTCGCTGACCCATCTTGGACAAAGCTAGAAGGAATTATGTTAAGTGAACTAAGTCAGAAAGATAAAGATGAGTATGGGATGATCCCACTCATCAACAGAAGTTGAGTAAGAAGATTTGAAAGGGAGACTAAAAGCAGGACCTGATCAAATTGTAAGTAGGGCACCAAAGTAAAAACCCTGTGGTGAGGGGTAGACATGCAGCTTCCTGGGCCAGTGGGGTGTGGGAGTGGGTGGGAGGGATGGGTCACAGTCTTTTGGTGGTGGGAATGGTGTTTATGTACACTCCTAGCAAAATTTAGACATATAAATCAGTAGCTAATTAATATGAGAGGGGGAAAATCATTTGTATGTCTCAAAGTTTTTCAAAACACAAACTGAATCTTTTTAATATATAGGCTGTGTATTTGATATGCAGACTCTCTCAAAAGCCTATGACCAAGTAGATTAGAAGCATCCAATAGCACAGCTATATACAAGATACTGGATACTGTACAGCAAACCATAACAAAATGACATTTCAAAGTTAACCCAATTATCAAATAATGTGATGATAACATTAACTATCGAACCCTAAGACAGCAGGAATCTCACATCTCCACTATAGAGTCCCTACTTCCCCCAGTCCTGGAACCCTTGGATAGGGCCCACTTTCCCGTATGCGTCTCCCAATCCATACCAAATAATATTGCATCCACCGATCACAACCTAACCAACACAACGATTGCCACCTCAATATGCTTCAGCTCAGACTGTGTCCAGAGACTTCACGTGTGGAATGACAACCCTTCAGCTTCATTACTCGGGTGAGACCTTTCCTTTTATAGTACACTCTAATTTCATCTCAGGTCGTTCACTTTCTAACAAAGTCCCATAACCTAGATATACACCAGTTTCTGTGAGAGAGAGCTTATGTTCACACGTATCCATAAACTACTGCAAAATATATACCTGAAAGCAGAAGTACACTAGAGTTTGCAGTGAGTACCTCCCTAACACTTCCTCTCCACTATTCCAAGCTTTGGGCCCATGATTGCTCAACAATTTGTTTGGCCTCATATGTTAACTCTCTTTTCAATCACCAGGTTCCAGATGCCACCAGGATGCTGGCCAGGCTTCCCTGGATTGAAGACCCCAGAGGGATAGAGAATGGGAAAGCTATCAGGGGAGGGAGTGGGTTATGGTGATTGGGTGGTGGGAATTGTGTGGAGTTGTACCCCTCCTACCCTATGGTTTTGTTAACTAATCCTTTCTTAAATAAAAAAAAATTAAAAAAAAACCCTCAAGGACAAGAAAAGAATATTGCATGATACTAGGGAAAAAAAAAGAGAAGTAACATAAAAAAGTAATAAAGGTGTCATCAGATTTCTCTTCACAAACTCTATAAACAAGAAGAGTGAAATGATATATTCAAGATAGAAAAGATAAGAACTGCTAATCACATATATTCTATTCTGCAAAGTTGTACTTTAAATTCGAGGTCTTTTTCAAATATTCTAAATCTAAAGGAATTTTCCACCATTAACACCACAATTCAGGAACTGCTGAAAGGGCTCCTGTGGGAGAAAAAGAAACAAAGGATTACACATCCTAAGTGAGGTGAACAGCAGTATAATAGAACTAAGAACACACTCCCAGTTCTCAAACTGTATTATAGAGCCGTGTAATCAAAACTTCTTGGTACTGGAACATGAGTAGACACACTGACTAGGGGAATAGAATTGAGACACTGGAAGTATGTCCCCACAGCTATGGGCATTTAATCTTTGAAAAATGTGCCCAGACTATTAAATGGGGAAAGCAGAGTCTCTTCCACATATGGTCTTGGAAAAAATGGGTTGAAACATGCAGAAGAATGAAATTGAATCACTATATTTCACCAAAATACAAAAGTAAATTCCAAGTGGATCAAGGACTTGATTGCTAGACCAGAAACTATCAGATACTTAGAGGTAGGTATTGGCAGAACTATTTTCCACATAAATTTTAAAGACATCTTCAATGAAACAAATCCAATTACAAAGAAGACTAAGCTAAGTATAAACCCATGGAACTACATCAAATTAAAATGCTTCTGCACAGCAAAATAAACCACTACCCAATCCAAGAGACCCCTCTCAGAATGGGAGAAGATCTTTATATGCCATACATCATACAAGAGGCTAATAACCAGAATAAATAAAGAGCTTGCCAAACTCAACCACAAGAAAATGAATAACCCCATCCCAAAATGGGGAGAGGACATGGACATAATATTCACCACAGAAGAGATCCAAAAGGCCCAGAAACACATGAAAAAAGTGCTCCAATTCTTTGATTGTCAGAGAATTGCAAATAAAGACAACAGTGAGATACCACTTCACACCTGTGAGAATGTCATACATCAGAAAAGGTAGCAGCAACAAAGGTTGGAGAGGTCGTGGGGTTAAAGGAACCTTCCTGCACTGCTGGTAGGAATGTAAATTGGTCTAACCTCTGTGGAGAACAGTCTGGAGAACTCTTAGAAGGCTAGATGTGGACCTATCCTATGATCCTGCAATTCCTCTCCTGGGCATATATCCTAAGGAACCCAACAGACTCATCCAAAAAGATTTGTGTATACCTATGTTCTTAGCAAACAGTTTGTAATAGCCAAAACCTGGAAGCAACCCAGGTGTCCAACAAAAGATGAGTGGCTGAGCAAGTTGTGGTATATATACACAATGGAATACTACTCCACTATTAAAAATGGTGACCACCATTTTCAGCATATCTTGGATGGACATTGAAAAATTCATGTTAAGTGAAATAAGTAAGAAACAGAAGGCTGCATATGGGATGATCTCACTCTAAGGCAGAAGTCAAAAAAGAAGATCAGAAGAAAAAACACTGGTAGAACCTGAACTGGCATTGGTGTATTGCACCAAAGTAAAAGACTCTAGGATTGGTGGGTGGAAGAATACAGTTCCAAAAAGGATCACAGAGGACCTAGTGGGGGTTGTATTGTTATATGGAAAACTGGGAAATGATATGCATGTAAAAACTATTGTTTCTACTGTGGAATGTAAAAAATTAATCCCCCAATAAAAATAAGAAAAGAAAAAAGAAAATATACTGGACATTAAAGTTAAAAAATCACGTTGTAATATAATACAATAAAGAAATTTAAAAAAGAACTAAGAACACAACAGAAATAAAAATCAACAAAATAGAAAAAGGGATAGAATTAATACAATCAAAATACTTTCAAATAGTACTTAGTCCAAGACTTTAAAACATCGTTTTAAGACACAAACACTAGTTATTATACTTATGGTAACTATGATACAAAACAAGGAATAGAGAGCAACTGAAAGTACAAACAGAATTAGCATAAAAATCTACCACAGAAACTTATCCAAAGTGACAGTTAGAAGCGATTGGGAATTTAGGTTCCTGATCTTTCTTTCTTTCTCTCTTTCTCTCTTTCTTCCTTTCTTTCTTTCTTTCTTTCTTTCTTTCTTTCTTTCTTTCTTAATTTCTTTCTTTCAGAAAGGAGACATTAACAAAACCATAGAATGAGAGGAGTACAATTCTGCACAATTCCCATAACCTGATCTCCACATCCCACCCCCTCCCCTGATAGCCTTCCCATTCTCTATCTCTCTGGGAGTATGGATCCAGGGTCGTTGTGGGTTGCAGAGGGTGGAAGGTCTGGATTCTGTAATTACTTCCCCGCTGAACATGGGCATTGACTGGTTGATCCATACTCCCAGTCTGTCTCTCTCTTTCCCTAGTAGGTTGGGGCTCTGAGGAAGTGGCGCTCCAGTACACATTAATGGGGTCGTCTGTCCAGGGATATATGGTCAGCATCTGGAACCTGGTGGCTGAAAAGAGAGTTAACATACAAAGCCAAACAAATTGTTGAACAATCATGGACCTAAAAACTGTAATAGTGCAGATGAAGTGTTGGGGGGTATTCCCTGCATGCTCTTGTGTACTTCTGCTTTCAGGTATATATTTTCCCCTAGTTTATGGGCACGGGTGAACCTATGCTCTATCTCAGGGGACCTGGACTATATCTAGGCTTGGAGACTTTATTGGGGAGTGGAACACCTGGAATGGAATTAGAGAATACTATGAAAGGAAAGGTCTCACCCGAGTGATAAAGCTGAAGGGTTGTCATTCCACACCTGAAGTCTCTGGTCACAATCTGAAGTGAACCATGCTGGGGTGGCACTCGTTGTGTTGATTAGGTTGTGGTCCGCAGATGCAATATTATTTGATTTGAATTGAGAGCAGCATGCAGAAAAGTGGGCCCCACCCTAAGGTTCCAGGACTGGGGGAAATATAGGCTCTATAGTTTAGATGTGAAGTTCCTGTTGTCTTAGGGTTCAAGAAGACAATGGATAGTTATTGTTATCATCACATTATTTGGTGATAGGGTTAACTTTGGAAAGTCCCTTTGATAGGGTTTGGGGTACAGAACCCAGCATCTTGTATATAGCTGTGCTGTCGGTTGCTTCTTTTCTTCCTGGCTTTTGGGAGAGAACATATCAAAGACAGTCTATGTATTAAAAAGACTCAGTCTGTGTTTTAAGAAGTTCTAGACATATCATCAGTTTATCGCCTCTCATATTAATTAAATAGTAGTTTATATAATGTTTACACTTTAATAGGATTGTACATAAACACCACTCCCACCTATTTGCATCTCTCTGACAATCAGCGACCTGGAACAGTTTTTCATATGTTTGTTAACCTTTTGGATCTCCTCTGAAGTGAATGTCTTGTTCATATCCTCTGCTCATTTTTGGATGGGATCATTTGCTTTTTTGGTGCTAAGTTTGCTGAGTTTTCTGTATATTTTGGTGATTAGTCTCTTGTCTGATGTTTGGCATGTGAAGATCTTCTTCCATTATGTGAGGGGTCTCTTTATTTGTGTGATGGTTTCTTTGGCTATGCAGAAGCTTTTCAATTTTATGTAGTCCCATTGGTTTGTTTCTGCTTTAGTCTTCCTTGCAATTGGGTTTGTTTCATCAAAGATGTCTTTGAGGTTTAGGTGGGAAAGTGTTTTACCAATGTTTTTCTCTAAGTATTTGACATCCAGGTATGTGATCCATTTGGAGTTGATTTTTATTTCTGGTGAGATAAGGTGGTTCAATTTCATTCTTCTGCATGTTACAACCCAGTTTTCCCAGCACCATTTATTGAAGAGAGCCTCCTTCTTCCATTTAATACTTTGGGCCCCCTTATCAAAGATTAGATGTCCATAGGTGTGGGGGTTTAGATATGAGCTTTCTATTCTGTTCCACTGGTCTGTATGCCTATTTTTGTTCCAGTACCAAGCTGTTTTGATGATGATGGCATTATAATATAGTTTGAGATCTGGGAATGTGATGCCTCCATTTCTGTTTCTTTTCCTCAAGATGGTTTTGGCAATTCTAGGTGTTTTCAGGTTCCAGATAAATGAATGTAGTTTTTTTTCTATTTTCTTGAAGAAGTTTGGTGGAACTTTGATGGGTATTGCATTAAATTTGTATATGGTTCTGGGGAGAATATTCATTTTGATGATATTTATTCTTCTGATCCATGAGCATGGGATGTCTTTCCATTTCTTGGTATCAGTTTCTATTTCCTTGAAGAGTAACTCAGAGTTTTCAGTATACAAATCTTTCACTTCTTAGTTCAGCTTTACTCCTAGGTATTTTATTGATTTTGTTTCAACAGTAAATGGGAGTGATTTCTGGATATCTTCTTCTTCAGTTTTAGTGTTTGCATAGAGAAATGCCACTGATTTTTATACATTGATTTTGTATCCTGACATCTTGCTATATTGCCTAATAACTTCCAGTAGTTTTCTATTGGATTATTTAGGTTTTTCTATATATACTATCATGTCATCTGCAAACAGTGAGAGTTTGACTTCTTCCCTTCCAATCTGTATTCCTTTGATTTCTTTCTCTTGCCTGATTGCTATGGAAAGAACTTCCAATACTATGTTATGTTAGAGTAATGATAATAGTAGGCAGCCCTGTCTAGTCCCTGATCTGAGGGGAAATGCTTTCAACTTCTGTCCATTGAGTATCATGTTGGCTGTTGGTTTGCTATATATGGATTCCACTATCTTTAGGAATTTCCCATCTATTCCCATTTTTTGTAGAGTTTTGAGCATGAATGGGTGTTGGATTTTGTCAAAGGCTTTCTCTGCATCTATTGAGATAATCATGTGGTTTTTGGCTTTGCTTTTATTGATGTGGTGAATGATATTGATTGACTTACAGATGTTGAACCAGCCTTGCATTCCTGGGATGAATCCCACTTGGTCGTGTTGAACAATCTTTTTGATGTGCTGTTGTATCTGGTTGGCCAAGATATTGTTTAATATTTTATCATCTATGTTCATCAGAGATATTGGTCTGTAGTTTTCCTTTTTTGTTGTGTCTCTATCTGCTTTGAGTATCAGAGTGATGTTGGCTTCATAGAAAGTGGAAGGGAGTGTCCCTGTTTCTTTGATCTTATGGAAACACTTTAGGAGTATGGGTATTAACTGTTTCCTGAAGGTTTTGTAGTTCCTCAGTTGCTTTGTTTTATGTACAAGCCACACTATACTAAATACCTTTATGACAAATGCAATCACCACCTTCAGAAATTACAACAGTAACTAAAGCAATGATTGAAGCAGTTTAACCAATACCAGTTAGTCCCACAATGTCTCCAGTGCAAGAAAAAATAGCAACCAAATCTAAATGAAAAAGAAAGAGAAAGGAAAAAATGGATAGCAGGAATAGACAATCATGCAAATCTACTGTGCACTGTAGATTCTAGGTGTAGCAAGAGGGGAAGGGGAAGTAGAGCAGAGACATACACACAAAGAGTCCGCTCTGAGTCAGACTTCTTCCCATTTCACAAATAAGTATCAGTGAATTCAGAAGGCAGAGCAAGGAGGAAGGGAGAAAGGAAGACAGGGGGAAAAAATAGAGAAAAGAAAAAAGAAGGAAAAAGAAAAAAAAAGCAGTGAAAGTAGATTTGTATGTATATATATTTTTAATTGGCTTGGAGGTGGGAGAAGGGCAATAATGTATAGAGGAGGTCTGAAAAGTCAAACAAGTTTCTCTCACAGTGGGCGATAATTATTGTTGTCATGCAATGGTAAGTATACTAAGAGTTAATTTTGGTCACCTGAGGGGGGAAGGGATATGCGTGTATATATAATAGTATTTGTAAAATAGAACAGAGTAAAAAGCCCAAGCAGTGGGTCTACAGCTTGGACAGCTCCCTGTTAGCCTATGTACATTTAGTCTAGACAACTCATTGAGAAAGAAAACACAGTACAAAACAAACTTGAAAAAAAAGAACTTTCAAGCAGGCTGGGTGAGGCTTGCTTGATTGCTAATTGTCACTTGAATGGGTCTAAGTCCCTTACTCAGAGGAATAACAGAAATAGCCTAGTAATTTTAAAGCAGGGTTTAATGGCACCCTGGTGGGCCAGGAATTTTGGTAAAGAAAGGAGTTTCATGGGGAGCCTGCTAGCAGAAGCTCCCTACCCCCAGGGTCTGATTATGGGGAGAGGGGGGCTGAGAGAAATAATGAAAAATTTCCTTTCTTTTTGCTCTAATTTTTAACCCAAATTGAATTATAATCACCTCCCTGGTCTACCTTTAGGATGCCTCCTTGCTTGTCCCACTGAAGGCCAGGATTTCAAGGCTTCCTAGCAGTTGATGTCAGAGCCCACAGGGTGCTGCTACATTCTAGTCACCATCTTGGCTCTGCCTCTATCTCTAGGTTCCTGATTATTAAACAATGTGTTATGCTTTATATCTTACAGCTTTTCAGCCACCACATTGCAGATACTACCATGACATTATCCTGACTTCCCTGGGCAGATAACCTCACCAATATTTCCTGGAACCTAACCTCTCCAGAGCCCTACCCCACTAGGGAAAGACAGAAACAAGCTGAGAGTATGGATAGACCTGCCAATATCCATGTCCAGTGGATGAGCAATTACAGAAGCCTTCTGTACTCCAGAAAGAATTTTGGCTCAGGGGCCAGTTGGTGGCATACCTGGTTAAGCACACACATTACTGTGCAAAAGGACCTGTGTATAAGCCCCTGGTCTCATCTGCAGATGGAAACCTTCACAAGTGGTAAAGCAAGGCTGCAGGTGTATTACTGTATCTTTCCTCTCTACTGCTACCCTCTCATTTTCTTTCTATCTCTATCCAATAATAAAAATTTAAAAAAAAAGAATTTTGGTTCATACTCTCAGAGGGATAAAGAATAGCAAAGTTTCCAATGGAGGGAATGGGATATGGAACTCTGGTGGTGGGAACTGTATCAGATTATACCCCTGTTATCTTATTATCACTAATAATGAAAAAAAATTAAAAAGAAATAGAGGATGGCATAAAAAATAGAAAAATATCCCCTGTTCGTGGATTGGGAAAATATATATCATTAAAAAGGCAGCCTTTCAAGAAGCAATATACAGATTCAATGGAATCCCATTAAGACATTAATGACATATTTCAAATAATTTGAAAAATTTATCCAAAACTTTGTGTGAAACTATTTTAAAAAATCAATGCAACCAGTACCACCTTGATAGGTTTTGTTTCAGACTGTGTTCAGAGACTCCAGGCTTGGAATGCCAACCCTTTAGCTCTAAATCTGTGTGGTAAGATCATTCCTAGATTATAGGACTCCTCAATTTCCATATTGGGTGTTGCACTTCCTAACAAAGCCACAGAACCTAGATATAGACCAGAGACCATGAAACTGAACACATGTATCCATACGTTAAGGAAAAATATCTACCTTAATGTAAAAATGCACAATTCTTCTTCTAACATTTGCCCTTCTTCCGTAGCCAGTCAACAGCGTCAGGTTGAGCCTGATGTAAAGTTTCGAGACCTCCTTTGAATCTGGAGAGGTGGCAGTCGTTGACTATGTGGGTCATAGTCTGTCTGTAGCCGCAGGGGCAGTTCGGGTCATCTCTGGCTCCCCAGTGATGGAACAAAGCGGCGCACCGGCCATGGCCTGTTCAATAGCGATTGAGGAGGGCCCAATCATAACGTGCTAGGTCAAAGCCAGGTTGACGCTTGCAGGGGTCTGTGATGAGGTGTTTGTTCTTTACCTCAGCTGACTGCCAACTCTGTTTCCAAGAGACTGGAACAGAGAAGTTCAGTGTAGGCATAGGGGACCAGATTGTGTGACGAGACGTCAAGCGTTGGACAGGGTGGGCGAAGATATCCACGTATATTGGCAGGTCCGGTCAAACGCAGATGTGGGAAATGAACTTAGATGATGCCGCATCCCGACGAATATCTGGTGGGGCGATGTTGCTAAGAACTGGCAGCCATGGAACCGGGGTGGAATGGATGGTTCCAGAAATTATCCTCATGGAGGAATATAATTTGGAATCGACCAAGTGGACATGGGGGCTACGGAACCATACTGGGGCACAGTATTCTGCAGTGGAATAGCATAATGCCAGAGATGATGATCGTAGTGTGGAAGCGCTCGCGCCCCATGAGGAGCTGGCCAGTCTTGCAATGATGTTATTCCTCATGCCCACCTTTGCTGCAGTTTTTATGAGATGTTTGTGAAATGACAGAGTATGATCGAGAGTAACACCAAGATAGACTGGCTGGGCTTCATGCCGGATTCTCGTATCGCCAAGCTGCACATTAAGCTCACGCGAGGCCGAGGCATGGTGTAGATGGAAAACAGATGATACCATTTTTGCAGTGCTAGGGATTAGTCGCCAATTTTTACAGTAATCAGATATCAAAGACATGTTTTTCGTGAGTGTTTCCTCAAGAATGTCGAACTTTGATGCCTGAGTTGCACAGCAGATGTCATCGGCGTAGATGAACTTCCTTGAAGAAGTTTGTGGGAGGTCATTGATGTAAATATTAAATAATGTAGGAGCCAGAACAGAGCCCTGGGGGAGGCCACTTGAGACAAGTCTCCATCTGCTAGACTTGTCACCCAGATGCACCCGGAATCTTCTGTTTTGGAGAAGAAACGATATAGTGTTGGCCACCCATGGAGGCAGGCATCTTGAGATCTTGACTAGGAGACCACGGTGCCAGACAATAATTTGCAGTGACTCAACAAGTGCATCAAGCAAGTAGAAACACCCAAAGAAGACTTTTTCTTATTAAGTACCATAGTACTTAATCAAATAGTTTCTAAACATTTTTTTTTCACCTTCAGGGTTATCTCTGGAACTCAGTGCCTGTACCATGAATCCATTGCTCCTGGAGGCCATTTCTCCCCCACTTTGTTGTCCTTGTTGTTGTTGGATAGGGCAGAGAGAAAATGAGAGAGGAAGGGAAGATAGAAAGGGAGAGAGAAAAACAGACATCTGCAGACCTGCTTTACTGAGTCAGTATCCTTATGCTGGTCCTTACACTTTGAGTCATGTGCACATAACCTGCTGCACTATCATCTGAAAATAATTTCTACTTAGAAAATACTTTCTACTTAGACCTAGATAGTCACATCACCTACTTCCTTTGTTACTTCACTCAAACACTTCAAGGCTAACCTTATCAAAGTAAGGACTTCAAAATCTAGATAAGGGCAAGAGATCAGCATCCTTAAAGATGGCTTTTTTGGACACTGCCAGGCCACTCCATCATCCAGAGCCCTAGTGAGGAATCTTAGGATTCCCACATAGATGTGTTGGACTTCAGCCTCTAACAAATTGCTCTCTCCACTGTCACTGGTCCTTTCCATCAGGAACAACATAGTGGACCTCCATAGGACATTGCCCTCAATGTGGGTCAACATTGGTAGAGACTGCCACATTCTCCACAGGAAGGTTGGGTTAACATCCTGTGCCACTAGAGGAAGACAGTTCCTGCAATAAGTGTGGCCTACAATGTTCCTAGATATGGCTAAAGAATACTATCTCAGACCTACAGGGATGTAGAGGTTTCACAGGTTCTTGTGCTGAATATGAGCTTCAGATCAAATCGATGGGGTTTACAGATAACAATATTTATATACTTTTACCATATTTGGGGACTACTCTTTACTCTGGTTTAGTTTTCTAGTCCTATTTGTAATCTGTTTCTCTCCTCTCCTCTCCTGATCAACTAGGAATACCAAAGGAGACCACCTGGGACCTAAAAAAGACAGGAATAGAATGACTTCAGCAACCCACCAAATCACTGGTGAGTGCAAACATGTGTGGCTGGTGGACAGAGAGGAGCCTAGGGAGAGATTAAGTGGCTGGTAACAGTCCAGCAGTTTATCAGAGACACCACCTACAGTCTGTTTCACCAACAAGGGGATGGCTGAAGGGAGGAGAGGACTACTCAGAGACTCACAAAGTGCAACTCTGAGTCTCCATTGCTACTTCCCTCAGAATCTGGAGCAGTGGCAGGGAGGGACACCAGGGGACAGAGATCTAACCAGGAAATTCAGGAGAAGTCCTATACCTCTGTGGCATGGTGATGGGGCTGTGAAAGTCTCTTTGCATAACCACTTTATTATCTCTCCCACACCCTGTGTTATCACTTGGTCAGGATCAGTGATTAAGTAAGAAGCCTACTTAGAGTTTAAAAGCCCTCAGGTTCCCATAGCCTACAGGGAAGAAACAACACCAAAGAGGCTTTTAAACCACTGAGCTCCAAATCAGGGATTAAAATACTATTGAAACAACTGTTAACTTCCACCACTGTGAACCCTTCAATTACCTTACTTAGACACAAGTCAATCCAGGCAATAGTGATCAGTAATTTGAAAAGTACTGAGAGAGGGAACTCATAACATAATATATAAAATGGTTAAACCAACAAGAAGAAATATTGGAGAAATGAACCAGGACAAGAGTCCAGCTAAAAGGTTCCCAAAGGGTGAAGCACAAAATAAAGAGGTCAACATCCAAAAAATATCTAAGGAAATAATCAAAGGAGTGAGTAAAGAGTTTGAAAGAATTGTCATCATAAATACAGAAACAACAAATGAGACTCTGGAAGAAAACACTCATTATCTCAGGTTATTAGAGAACTGATAGCTGAAATAGCTGAGCTAAGAACACAACTAGTTGAACAAGCTAAACAGTACCAGAACAGGGTAACAACACAGATGAATTCCAGAAAATAGTATAGCGGAGAGAGAATAGAATAAATGAGGCTGAAGACAGAATTAGCAAGATGGAGGATGAATTCGATACAACTAAAAAAGAAGTAAGAGATCTCAATAAGAGATTAAGAGATACTGAAAAAAACAAAAGAGACCAACGGGATGACTTCAAAAGAAACAATATACACATTATTGGCTTACCAGAGGAAGAAAGAGAGGGAGAGGAAGAAAGCATTCTTCAGGCCATAATAGCTGAAAACTTCTCTAATCTAGACAACATCAAAGACATAAAGGTTCAAGAAGCCCAGAGGGTCCCAAATAGAATTAACCCAGACTTAAAGACACCAAGATACATCATATTTAGAATGGAAAGGAATAAGGATAAAGAAAAGATCCTGAAGTCTGCAAGAGAAAAACAAAGAGTCACCTACAGAGGAAAACCCATAAGATTAGCAGCAGACTTCTCCACGCAAACACTATAGGCCAGAAGAGAATGGCAAGATATCTATCGAGTGCTCAATGAGAAAGTCTTTCAACTGAGTCTACTATATCTTGCTAGACAGTCTTTCAGACTAGATGGAGGCATAAAAATCTTCTTAGACAAGCAACAGTTGAAGGAATCAACTATCACCAAGAATTCCCTGAAAGAAGTTCTAAAAGTTCTCCTATAAACAGTCAGACCACCATAAATATGCCACCTATAAGAACACTCTAAAACTCCACAAGAATGGAATTAAAATATCTTCAATATTTGATATCAATAAATGTCAATGGTCTGAATTCACCTATTAAAAGACACAGAGTAGGAAGATGGATCAGAAAATACAACCCAACAATATGCTGTCTAGAGGATACCCACCTAACTCAACAAGATAAACACAGACTTAGAGTAAAAGGATGGAAAACTATCATACAAGCCAATGGCCCACAAATAAGGGCAGGAATAGTTATTCTCATATCTGACATGATAGACTTTAAAATAGATAATATTAAAAAATATAAGAATGGACACTACTTAATGCTCAGTGGATCAGTCAATCAAGAGGACTTAACAATTATTAGCATCTATGCACCCAATGAGAAGCCATCTAAATATATCAAACATCTACTGAAAGAGCTACAGAAATATATTAACAGCAACACAGTCATAGTAGGGGACTTCAACACACTACTCTATCAACTTGACAGATCATCCAGGCAGAAAATCAATAAAGATATAAGGGAGCTAAATGAAGAGACAGGTAAACTATAACTATTGGACATTTTCAGAGTCATTCATCCCAAGAAACTGGAATACGCATTTTACTCAAGTCCACATGGGTCATTCTTAAGGATAGACCATATGTTAGGCCACAAAGACAGCATCAGCAAATAGAAGAGCATTGAAGTCATCCCAAGACATCTTCTCAGACCACAGTGGAAGTAAACTAACAGTTAACAATCAACAAAAGATTAGTAATAGTCCCAAAATATGGAAGCTCAACAGTACACTTCTTAACAACTTCTGGGAATTAAGAGGAAATTAAGGAAGAAATCATAATATTTCTAGAGTTCAATGAAAATGAAGATACAAGCTATCAAAATATTTAGGATATAGCTAAGGCAGTGCTGAGAGGGAAGTTCATAGCCATACAAGCACACATTAGGAAACAAGAAAATGCACAAATAAACAGCCTGATTGCGCATCTTAAAAACCTAGAAGACGAAGAACAAAGGAACCCTAAAGCAAAAAGAAGGACAGAAATCACTAAAGTTAGGGCAGAAATCAATACTGCTGGTGAGAGTGCAAATTGGTGTACCCATTATGGAGAACAGTATGGAGAATTCTTAAACAAACACAAATAGAAATAGCTTATTATCCAGCACTACCACTACCAGCCATTTACCCAAAATATATAACACTGATTAATAAGAGATATGCACCACCATGGTAATAGTGGCTTTATTTACAATAGCAAAAACCTGGTAACAACCAAAAGACCCTTCAAAAGATGACTGGATAAAAAAGTTATGCAATATATACTCAATGATATATTACTTAAATATGTAAAAAGATGATATTGTGCACTTTGGGATAGAGTTTATGAAACTGGGGAAGATGATGCTTAGTGAGGTAAGTAAGGAGTTAAAAGGAAAACTACAGAATGATCTCACTCACATGTGGAATATAGTGAATTCAACATTTTAATGTGAAAAAAATTGTCAACCTATATCTAAGACTATGGGAGAACTATAGTGGTTATCTATGGGAGTGGGAATTGGGACACAGAACTTTCATGATGGGATCGGTGAGAAAAAAAAAGATGTAGTAATACTATTCACAATATTCTTCAGCATTAATTGTATTTTAGCAGTGATTTTTGAAACATAAAAAGCATAAGTAAAAGATAACACATCTGAAATAATGCAATAAAGACTTTTGGGGGAACATATTATGTAATTGTATAGGAATATGTACGTAATTAATTAATTAATTAATTCCCTTTTGTTGTCCTTGTTGTAGTGGTTATTATTGTTGTTGTTGGATAGGACAGAGAGAAATGAAGAGAGGAGGGGAAGAGAGGGGGAGAGAAAGATAGACACCGCAGACCTGCTTCACTGCCTGTGAAACGACTCTCCTGCAGGTGGGGAGCCCATGGCTTGAACCTGGATACTTATGCTGGTCCTTGTGCTTGGTGCCACATGCGTTAACCCGCTGCGTTACCGCCCTCCCGACTCCTGTAATTTAATTCTTATGTGCTTTATTCATTATTGTCAAATTGTAAATTCCTGGAAAAAATTTAAATAAATGGGGGGGCAGGAGGTAGCTTAGCGGGTTAAGTGCACATGGTTTGAAGCACAAGGACAGGCATAAGGATCCGGGTTTGAGCACCCTCCGCTGCAGGGGGTTGGGGGGTGTCTACTCCCCCCTCTGTTTTCCCCTTCTCTTTGATTTCTTTCTGTCTTATAAAACAACAGCAGCAATAACAACAATATCAATAACAACAAGTGCAACAAAATGGGGAAAAATAGCCTTTGGGAGCAGTGGATTTGTGGTGAGAAAATACAAGTTCAAAAAGTTTTAAGTAATGGTCTAAGGACACACAGGTTGTGATTACGTGAGTTAACATTCAAGCCAAGAATTATCTGACTTCAAAATTCCACTTGCTAATTCAATACTTTTTACACCTGATTTTAGATTAGACTTTATTCATTTAACTACTAAATGTTGATCATGCAACAGGTACTATTTAGTAGTCCATACATTGGATATTTACAGAATCTCTGAATGTACTACAAAGTAAACAGTAAAAAATATACCTATAAAGATGAAGATGGGAAATATTAACTAAGAGGCTGAATAACATATTCCCAGTGTTAACCCCCCAAAATTATGCTTTTGAAGTTCACAGTGGCTAGACTATAGAATTGATTTTTAATGAGAGATTCTCAGGCAGTATATTGCTAATTCTTGACTGCTGAATTGGAGAATGCTGACTTTGTGAAAATGTTTCAATTTATTATGAATATGCTGTTTAAGTCTTCACTCTTAAATGCTTAATTAAACAAAGTATTGTTGTAGTATAACATTATAGCTTCCAGATTTGCATTATTAAAATCTGCACAAGTGTATGCTCTTAATCAGATTTACTGATAGCTCCCTCCATATCTGGGATTCTATTCCCCTTACCCTCCCTGCTCCTTTTTCTACACAGTGCTTTCTTAAATTTTAGGAGAAAGGGTAAGATTCTTCTAAAATTACAGATTATTCCTGGGTAGTACAAAGGATAATGATTGATAATGGGTATCCCTCAATGCACGCATTTCTAAATTTCTGATTAAGGTTGGAGAAAAATTTGAAGAGTGTTAGAAATCACTAGCAAAAATAAACACTAATGTTTAAAAAACTTTATTATTATAATTATTATTGATTTAATAATGATTGACACGATTGTAGGGTAAGAGGGGGTATGATTCCAAACAATTCCCACCACCAGAGTTCCACATCCCTCTATTGGAAGCTTTGCTATTCTTTATCCTACCAAGAGTATAGAACCAGGATCATTATGGGGTGCAGAGGTGGGAGGTCTGGTTTCTATAATTGCTTCTCCACTGGACATGGGAGTTTGCAGGTCAATCCATACCACCAGCCTGTTTCTGTCTTTCCCTAGTGAGGCAGGGCTCTGGAGAGGTGGGATTCTAGGACTCATTGGTGAGGTAGTCTGCCCAAGGAAGTCAGGTTGGCATCATGGTAGCATCAGCAACTTGGTGGCTGAAAAACATTAAGATATAAAGCAGAACAAATAGTTTCATAATCAGGAGGAACCTAAAGGCAAGAGTATAGCAGATGAGAATTGCGAAGAAAGTTAAAGGCAAAATCACAGGTTTTATAAAATGATATCTATGGAAAATAGTATTACTTTATATGTGTGCATTTTAAAGCACAAAACCCAAGAAGAAATAATTTTGGAAGTCTGACTTTGGGGCGAGGGAAAAGATTTCATTTCATTGTCTTGGAAGAAAGAATGGTGAGGATAGGGGAGGGGAAGGGAAGGAAGAGAGTAGGGCATGAGGGAACAGTTGTTAGAGGCCACCAGATGCTAACGCATGCTTTGATTTAATATGGGAAATGATAGGAAGGTATTTCATTCCAAACTGGGAAGGAGGAAACAGGCAATTAGAACACATGGTTGGTCTGGGGAGAGGCATAGCACCTGCCAAATTAATTCATTTGCTCGGGGAGTAAGGGACTGTTGTCGAGTCACTGGGTTTAAGGAGAGCTTGCTTTGTTCTTAAAAAAGATGATTTAAAAGTCCAGAGTTGAAGATGCAAGTCTTTAAAAATAACCTCACACACCCTCTATAATATTGTTGCCTAAAGTTCCATGGTTTCCAGCCTTCCCTGAGTGGCCTAGTACAGAAATGTGCGTAGCCTGTTCTGACTGACTTGTCTATGGAAGGTAGTGCTGTTGCTGAATTTAGACCAGTATCATGGGAAGAATATTCTCAAACCCAGATACTAAATGGCAAGCTGCATTTTTCATTGTTTTCCTCTCCTTCACTTAGACTCTAGAGTACATGTTGAATAATAACTATGCAAGAAATTGCCAACACGAGTCAGCCTTATTACAGATGAATAGTTCATTGCTAATGTATTTAACTCAAGTTCTTGTTCTAATGAATTAACTACACTTAAGTGGCCTGCAGCTGAGAACTTGTTTGGAGAAAATGGTTTGGATAAAAAATCTATCTGTAATTATGTCCCCCCACACACCTTTAAGATAGTTAATGCTTATGCAATATTTAAATCAAGGATTCTTTCTGAGTATATTGTTAGAAAATCTTAAAGGAATGTAAATACCTTTGAATTTTTGAAAAATATAAGGCGATTTATAATGCATGCAGATGGCCACCAGGGATAAGCACACACACACACACACACACACACACACACACACACACACATCTCTTTAATTGGGATCTCTTTCCCCACTTGCAATGTGAATACTGTATTCCTGTGCATTTTAATTACTTTACCAGAAGAAAAAACATCCAGTTGGTGGCTAAATCTATAAGGTTCATATTATATATCAGCTCTAAATGCTGTGAAGGCAAATAACCATTATTTGATTTAAGGCTTATAGAAAGGAGATACACATGTCAAAATGATTCTTGGGAGTTTATCTAGTATATAGGTCCAACATGTAGTGACTTGAACAGGATTTGAGAGATTCTTGTCACATCATTTAAGGGGAATCTATCAATAAACACAATTTAAAGTGTTTTGTTTATGAGTTAACATTATCAGTGGTGTCTAGAGAATGCCAGAATCTCTCTAAGAACCCACAGAAATTTTCTTTGGTCAGTGAGCACAGATACAATTTTACTATATTATCTTTCTTTTCAGAGAAGTAGGCCAAATTTCCATGTGAAAAGACTTTCCATTCATGACTCTCAAGTTTTAATGAAACACAGACACATAAATACTATTCAAAAATTGGCCAAGACCTTAAAGAATATTTTAATTTTAATATGTCAAAGATGTTGCCTAAAAACTAGAGTCCAGAAATAAAAAAAATATGATTAAAGTGTAGGGAAATAGTGGTTCTTAGAAAAATCTGGATGTACTGGGATTTTATTTTTATTTTGCAGAAGCTAGGAGCTCAGAAGCCCTTTAAAAGTGTCATTTTCCTTTTTATAACAACAAATTACATGAGTAGGTTAATGAGCTGGACATGGAAATGGTACATAATTTTTAAGAGTATTGATAGAGAACAAGGAAAAAATGTTTTCTAGTTTGAAAATATTTCAAATGCAGGAAAAGGACATCCCTTCACACCTCCTACACCCATATTGTGTGAAAATCACTGGTTTGAGTCCAGTCTTGGTGGAATTTACCTAATTATTCATGTTCATTATGAGCACTTTATTGTGATTTTTTTTCTTTTGCAACACCAAAACTTCACTGTTCCAGGTAGACTTTCAGACAGAGACTGAGATAGAAAGCTAGAGCGGGGGGGTGGGGGGAAGGTGATAGTACACCGGTTTAGTGCACATAGTAGGAAGTGCAAGGACCTCCACAAGGATCTTGGTTTGAGGCCTTGGCTCCCCACCTGCTGGGGAGTAATTTGGCAAGCAATGAAGCAGGTCTGCAGGTGTCTCTCTTTCTCTTCCCCTCTCTGTCTTACCTTCCTCTCTCAATTTCTCTCTGTCCTATCCAACAACAACAACAACAATAAAAGAAAACAATGGCTCTCAGGAGCAGTGGATTCATCATGGTGCAGGCAGTGAGCCCCAGCAACAATCCTGAAGATAATTTAGTATATGCTTTCTCCCCAGCCCAGAAATTAACTTTTGCTAATTTGAATACATCATGTCACTTTCTCTTTCCTATAGAGTTATTAATGAGCAATATGATGAAAGTCTGATATCCCTGCTTTCTATATTACTTCTTTTCTGTAACAGTCTGTAATACTTTTGTTTGTCTTTGAATTTTAATAGTTTTTCAATGTTGTATCTTGGTCTCAATAATTTTGGAGCCTGGAATTTGGTTATTCAGTCACTTTATTGGATTTGCATTTTCTGAGGATTGCTTAGGTGTAGAAAAAATTTTGCTGCAATTTCTTTCAGTAAAGCCTCTCTCTGTTCCATTCTCCCTCTCTTTTCCTTCAGGAATCCCTATAAGTTTCAACTTCACCTTTCTAATGGAAACTATTTTATAGTGTTGTTTCTCTTTACCTAAATATTTCTTCTCCATTCTTTGAATTTACAGAGCAAGTTCATTGTATCTTTTTTTCCCAGAAATTCTCTCCTCTGCATGATCAAGTTTACTGTTGTAGGCCTTCATGTACTGTATACAAAGTTTTTTCCATTATTGATCCAAGTTGATGGCAAGGTCTTATGGGGGCTCACAAAGGGGTCGATTTTGTTGTTTCTGATAGAAATGACCAGTAACAATGGAGAGAGGGATTTATTTGAGTTCTAGGTCCATCAAGTCTATTTGGGAACCTCAGGACTCCCCGATTAGGGGCACAGCTAGTGAAATGGCCTGATAGTGACTAAAGAATCATCATTAAAGTATGCTGGTCTCTTGCCCTTATCCAGTTTTTGCAGTCCTTGTTTTGATAAGGTTAGCTCTGGAGTAAGTAAGAAAACTGTAATAGGAAATAGGTGAGGAGGGTACTTAAGTCTATGTGGACACTATTTCATTATGAACTTGATACTGACTCACTACAGACTATTGTGTATTTTTGCTTTCAAGTATATATTTTGCCCTAATTTATGGATACATGTGAATATATTTTCTATCAGTGTGGGACCTGGCCTATATCTAGGTTTTGGGACTTTATTAGGAAGTGAACCTCCTAGAATGGAATTAGAGAATACCACGAAAGGAAAGGTCTCACCCGAGTGATGAGGGTGAAGAGTTGGCAATCCATGCCTGACATCTCTATACACAGTCTGAGGTGAAGCATGCTGAGATGTATTGATTAGACTGGAATCAGCGGATGCAATATCATTTAGACTGACTTGAGAGAAGCATGTGGGGAAGTGTGCCCCACCTCAGAGGTTCCAGGATTGGAACAAACATAGGCTCTATAGAGGAAGTTGGAGATTCCCGTTGTCTTAGGGTTTAAGAGGGGAGTAGAAAGTTATTGCAATAATCAAATTGTTTGGCAATTTAGCTTTGAAAAATCCCTTTGTTAGGATTTGCTGTATCCTACACACCCTCACTATATTTCATGTCCTTTGACTTTGTTTACATATAACTATGCCACCAGTTGCTTTTGTTCTCCCTGGACTAAGCTTGTAAGAGAGTCAACATATCAAAGACTCAGCCTATGTATTAAAAAGAATCAGTATGTACTTTAAAAATTTGAGACATTCAATCAGGGCCCCCATAGAATCTTGCCCTCAACTTGGTTCAATAATGATAGAGAATGTTCCATCCACCAAAGGGAGAATGGACAACATAGTCTGTGCTACAACTGAGGAAGATGGGTTGATACTGGGGCAGCATGGAATGTTCCTACTTATGATCACAGAATGTGAGCTCAGATCTAGAGGGATGCAGAGGTCACATAGGTTCCTAAGCTAATTATGGGCCCCAGATCACATCAAATTGATGGGGTTTACAGTCAAAAATATTTATACCTCTTTCCCATATTAGAGAGCTACTCTCTTCTCTGATCCAGCTTTCTGTTCTTTTTTTAGCCATGACATCATGTCCCCAGACAATATTTAGGATCCCCCTGCATATCAGATTTCATTCTCAGGAAAAAAACAACAACAACAACAACAAAAAAAAAAAAAAACACTAGTATAGCTGAAGACCATTTGTAATATAACTAAAATATGCCTACTAGCTATCTACAAAATGGAAGAACCCCCCAAAACTTTATCTGCACTTATCCAGCCTTTAGGTTCATGATTGTTTAATTATTTGTTTGGCTTTGTATGTTAACTCTCTTTTGAGCCACCAGGTTCCAGATGCTAGCAGACTTCCCTTGACAGACAACCCCACCAATGTGCCTTGGAGCTCTGCCTCCCCATACCCCTTCCCCACTAGGGAAGGAGAGAGACAGGCTGGGAGTATGGATTGACCTATCAATGCCCATGTTCAGTGGGGAAGCAATTACAGAAGCCAGACCTTCCACCTTCTGCATCCTACAATGATCTTGAGTCCATACTCCTAGAGAGTTAAAGAATAGGAAAACTATCAGTGGAGAGGATGGTATACAGAGGTCTGGTGGTGGAAACTGTGCAAATCTGTACCCCTCTTATCCTCTGGTTTTTTCAATGCTTCCTTTTTATATATTAAAAATAATTTTTAAAAGTATCTTTTATACCCTGAAATCTCTAAAGTTTTTCTTTCAGGCTTCCTAATACCTAAGTGAACTCTGGAGCTTGTCTTTCATGCCCTCTAACTCTTTAGTGAAATAATCATTCAGTTCTTGAATATATTTTCCCATGTTAAATTCAGATTTTTGGATTCCCCTTACAACATTTTTTCTAAATTCTTTCTCTTCAAGTTCTCCAGTTCTGTAACGATCTGGAGTTCTTTTGTTCCCATTCATCCTATATAGTCTATATATGCCACTGGATTTGGAATGGTTCTCCTATGCTTGCACATTTAGTGCACTTTCAGTTGTTGAGCTAGCAGGTATTGTCATTACTACAGTGTTGGATTACTTTTTGTTTCTTTATATTGTGGGAGTTAGACCAATTTCTCTCCTCTCCGTGTGTTACAAACTCCTTGAGAGGCTTCTTCTATCACGTATTTCTCATCTTACAGAGAAATTCCTATCACCCGCCCAGGCTGGTGTCCACCCAGGAAGATCTACCTGCAAACAAGCCCTGGCCCTCTCAACTTACATTGAAAATGGATTCCAGAAGAATTTAAAGATGAGTGCTGTCTTTGTTGATCTCACAGCAGCCTATGACAAGGTCTGGCACTGTGGTCTCCTGGTCAAGATCTCAAGATGCCTGCCTCCATGGGTGGCCAACATTATATCATTTCTTCTCCAAAACAGAATATTCTGGGTACATCTGGGTGACAAGTCTAGCAGATGGAGACTTGTCTCAAGTGGCCTCCCCCAGGGCTCTGTTCTGGCTCCTGCATTATTTAATATTTACATCAATGACCTCCCACAAACTTCTTCAAGGAAGTTCATCTACGCCGCTGACATCTGCTGTGCAACTCAGGCATCAAAGTTCGACATCCTCGAGGAAACACTCATGAAAGACATGTCTCTGATATCTGATTACTGTAAAAAATGGTGACTAATCCTAGCACTGCAAAAACGGTATCATCTGTTTTCCATCTACACCATGCCTCGGCCTCACGTGAGCTTAATGTGCAGCTTGGCGATACGAGAATCCGGCATGAAGCCCAGCCAGTCTATCTTGGCGTTACTCTCGATCATACTCTGTCATTTCACAAACATCTCATAAAAACTGCAGCAAAGGTGGGCATGAGGAATAACATCATTGCAAGACTGGCCAGCTCCTCATGGGGCGTTCCACACTGTGATCATCATCTCTGGCATTATGCTATTCCACTGCAGAATACTGTGCCCCAGTATGGTTCCGTAGCCCCCATGTCCACTTGGTCGATTCCAAATTATATTCCTCCATGAGGATAATTTCTGGAACCATCCGTTCCACCCTGGTTCCATGGCTGCCAGTTCTTAGCAACATCGCCCCGCCAGATATTCGTCGGGATGCGGCATCATCTAAGTTCATTTCCCACGTCTATGCTCGACAGGACCTGCCAATATACACGGATATCTTCGCCCACCCTGTCCAACGCTTGACGTCTCGTCACCCAATCTGGTCCCCTACGCCTTCACTGAACTTCTCTGTTCCAGTCTCTTGGAAACAGAGCTGACAGTCAGCTGAGGTAAAGAACAAACATCTCATCACAGACCCCTGCAAGCGTCAACCCGGCTTTGACCTAGCACGTTATGACTGGGCCCTCCTCAATCGCTATCGAACAGGCCATGGCTGGTGCGCCGCTATATTCCATCACTGGGGAGCCAGAGATGACCCGAACTGCCCCTGCGGCTTCAGACAGACTATGACCCACATAGTCAACGAATGCCACCTCTCCAGATTCAAAGGAGCTCTCGAAACTTTACATCAGGCTCAACCTGATGCTGTTGACTGGCTACGGAAGAAGGGCAAACGCTAGAAGAAGAAGTGGGAGTTAGAGCAGGGTAGATGATTCCAGTTTTGTCACCAAACTCATTAAGCCTGTGTGGTATAGGGATTTTATGTAGTTTTTCAGCCAGCACCAAGATCTCTTTGCTCTGGTCATGAAAGAACTATTTTCTTCTGAGTATTCAGAGAAGTGTTTATTTCAGTCATCTGCCAGGTGTCTTTCTTACCTACCAGGATGTGGTGACAGACCACACAGCCTATTAACCAGGTTATTTTCTTGTCACATTGGTAAGTCCTCACAAGGAGCTCAGTGTGCTGATGTCCCTGAAGTCATAGGTTATGAGCTCAGAGATTATCTGCTCTCCTGTGACTTGTTGGTATGCTTTAAAAACCCCTTCTGTTTCATTTGGTTTAATCTCCCCTGCTTAACACTATTCTATTTACATAACCACTTCATTCTATTTACATAACCTCTGTTAACAAGCACCACCTTCCCTCCAGGGCATTGGTGGTTCAGTGATAGAATTCTCGCCTGCTCCGCCCCCTCTCCTTGTCATACCCTGATTTTCACTAGTCACTTTTCTCTCCACCCTCTCTGCATCGCATCCTGTTCCCACCCTACTGGGCTAGTATATTTATAAGGACAAGATTGTTTGTAGTTTTGAGAGTTTAGCTTAGCTTGGTATAGATTGCACTGCGTCCTGCATGAATAGAGAGATACTGCCTACAGGTCAAGCATGAGTCCTTGGTCGTCTGTTACCCGCCCGTGAAGCCAGCCCGTCGAAAACAACAGTGACTGACACTATATTTACTACTGTGTAGATATAGAGGCTACGATGGAGGTGGTACTGTCACTCATGGCTTGTTTTATAGTGGGATTCTCTCCCTTATCCTTTCTTGACCCCTGGCCACCCATAACAATATCCACCTGAGGCTAAGTATCTTTTATCAGCAGTGCCACCTGAAGCTTAATCAGATTTGGCACTCTCTTTTGTTGTCTTTTCTTGTTATTTTGAGGAAAGACTCCAAGACTGCTGCTACTCCATGACCATGCCATCAGAAATCTGATAATTTTTTTGTAATACTGTCTGGGAATTATTTTTTATTTACTGACATATGAGATTCAAAACATCTGGTGAAATTGTATAAAGTATGGAATTCTGAAATTTTGCATATCTGTTTTTCCTATATCTAAAATCACATACTTTTAAATACTAAATACCCTTGTTTTATATACTTCTGGCTAGAAACAGAAATATATTTATCTTACTGGTCAACTAAATTTCCTTTCTGACTACTCTTGCCAGGAAGATAGATACACAAACTGTAAAATATTAATAACTAATTCTGCCAACTCTATATAACTGTATTCTCACCTAGGTAAAGGTGTTTTGACAAGACCATTATGTAATATAATTAGTGAAGTACCATTTATAAACTGGGAAGTAAAAATATTTTTTATTTCTGACTTAATAAAATATGTGTTAAAACCACTATAAATAAATAATACACATTTGCATATATTTTTAAAAAATGAGCATATATAATATCTCAGTGTAATTGTCAAATGCACACATTATTATAAAATACCAAACAGTAAGAAAAGTTTATAATGATTATTATCCCCATTTCCTTCCTTCCTTCCCTCCTTTCTTCCTTCTTTCCTTCTTTCTGTTAAATGATCCCAGCCAGTGAATCCAGGGCCTCTTGCATGCACAATACCACTGAATAGACTCTCCAGCCAAATTTATCATTCTCTATTTTTTTGAGATAGGTGGAGAGAAAGAAAAAATAAAAGCAGAGCAAGATACAGGTATACAGAGGTGAGTGACACACATCACAGATCTATCACTCATGGTGCTGACATGTACTGGGCTTTGACTCAACATCTCATATATTATAAAATAAGTACTCTACCTGCTGAGCTATCTCCAGGTTCTATCCTGATTTCTGACTTTTTCTCAGTGGATCACCATAGCATTTTGATTTTAATGAAGACTTAAGTTCCATCTCTGGTGATTTATTTATTTGCCACCAGGGTTCTATCTCTGGAGCTCCATGACAGTACTACGAACACACTGCTCCTGATGGCCATTTTTTCCTTTCTATTTTATTTGACAGGTCAGAGAAAAATTGAGAGGGGAGGGGAGATGGAAAGAGAGAGAGAGAGAGAGAGATAAACACCTACCGACCTGCTTCACTTCTTGTGCAGCATCCCCCCTGCAGCTGGGTAGCGGGGGCCTGAACCCAGGTCCTTATGAATGATGATATGTGCATTTAACTGCATGTGCCACCACCTGGCCCCCAAGTTCTATGCCTGGTACCATTGCATGTACATCTGTGAATATGATGCACAGGTTCAATTTTTTTTCAGAGAGAGAGAGAGAGAGAGAGGGAGATTGAAAGAGAAAGAAAGAAACAAAAATATCATAGCATCAAAGCTTCCTAGATTTTTGTTTCCCATGTAGTGCCAATATTTGTGCCTGGGTTGTTCATGTTAATGCAGGCATCCTACCAGATAAACTATCTTTTCAGTCATTTTCCCATGCTGAATTTTTAATCAAATTCACCTTCCTCTACTCAAAAATCATGAGTCATAACAATTAAGATTTTAAGCTTACCATTTAAAAATCAGTCTAGAATAATAGGGCAAATATCATTCTACGAATCAAAGACTTACACTGTTATTTCCTGCAGTGTTTTGAATCACTGCATACTTTAAACTACTCTGTAGTGTGGTTAACAAATCTTTAACCACACCCCAAAGTATTACTCATAATTTAGTCTGAAACACTTAGAAATTTTGTAAAGTTTTGCATTCTAGCTCTATAATGAACCTTTAGAACAGAACTGAAATGCTAAATGTGTTTTATGTAAGTAGAAGGGATGTGAATTCATACATTACTAAATGTTTTCAGACTTCTTTCCATTTAGCCATTAATTATTTCTTCCAGAATGCCCATTAATTTCTGTTGTAGAAAAAAAGATATTAAGCCCCTTCTTGTTCACTTGTAATGAAGCCTATAGACACAATGGAATAAAATAAAAGAAACTTTCATACAGACCCATTAGTATTCTGGAATGACTCAATATTATAATAGCTCTGCAGGGGTAGAATTTAAGTGTGTGAAAAGAATTACATCATCACTGTTAGCTAGTTAGGCAAACTCACCCATACAGATTGAAATGAAATTGTTTTAGGTAAGAGGGCAAATGTCAGAGCTGTCATGAAATCATCTGTCTATCAAGTAACCACAAAACTTATGCACTCCTCTTTTTTCTTTGTCTCTCCTTCCTTTTGTACTACTTTCTTTTCATTCTGAACCTCAACAAATATTCCACTTCAGTGACCCTTTCCGCCCCTTCCTGGTCCAACTTTCCTTCTTGGGGTATTGATTGTCAGCAGACTCAGCCCCTCACTCTGGACGCACCTGCTCCTTTTGTTTCTGCTCCATGCAGACACATTGACTGAAGAGGAGTAGGAGTAATGAGAATTATGACTGAGATCCATCCTATTGTTCTATATCTACCACACAGCTTGCTTCTTGTGTGATAATCTTCAGCCTTAATTTAGAAAACATGATTGTCTCTGAGAAGAAGTTTAAAGATAAAAAAATATTCAGAAAATTTCTTGTAGGATTTTATGCAAGGGTTGTGAAAATTCTTTAGTCTTAACATCAGGTGGCATATTTAAAATGGTATATTAGTTTCTGCTTATGCAAAATAATTTTCGTTATTAGCTTACAGTTTTCATGGGTAATGAGTTGTGACAAAGGCTGGCAAGGTAGCTCACCTGGGTAGTATACCTGTTTTGTCATGTGCATACCCCAGGTCTGATCCTGCCCCCCAATACACTAGAGCTAGTTTCAATGCTATGGTAGCCTTACCTTTCCATCTCTCTCTCTCTCTCTCTCTCTCTCTCTCTCATCTGGAAAAGTCATGTAGGAGCAGTGAAGTCCCAGCAATGACAAGAAAAGAATCAGTATGAAGAAATGAACTGGACAAAATTGAGCTGGGATCCTCTGTTCAAAATCTCAGGTAAAAAGAAAAGTCTAATAAAACTCAGTCAGGGGAGTCGGCTGTAGCGCAGGAGGTTAAGCACAGGTGGCGCAATGCACAAAGACCTGCAAAAGGATCCTGGTTCGAGCCCCCATACTCCCCACCTGCAGGGCAGTCACTTCACAGGTGGTGAAGCAGGTCTGCAGGTGTCTGTCTTTCTCTCCCTCTGTCTGTCTTCCCCTTCTCTCTCCATTTCTCTGTCCTGTCCAACAACAACAACAAGTTAAAAAAAAAGTCAGTCAGAATTGGGGTCCTATCTGCACCTCAGATCTTCTTCCAAGCTCATGTGGTAATTGGAAATATTTAAGATAGTAAGAATAAGGCTCTTAAGTTCTAAAGGCTAATCCAACATTCAGAAAAAAAATCATCACTTGGCACTTGATTTCTTGATAACAGAGAGGGGCTCTCTGACTCTTCTTATTTCTGGCCTCCTGACTTTCTTTTAATACTTAATCTGAAAATGAGAGACCCACCTCAGGTAAGTCTTCTTGATTAATTTAAAGTCAACTGATTATGGATTTTAATTATATTTATAAAATACTGTCTCATACCACATTGCATAACATCATAACATAACATAACATCATAACATAGCATATAATTATGGGAAGCATACACCATTATTTTTCAAATTCTACTCTTCAGAAGCAAGTTCTAAGTCCTATCCAGACTCAAAACAGTTAGAACTCTATATAAGGGTGGATCATTAGAAATAGTTTTAGAATTATAACTAAGCAAGAATCAGTATGTTTGATACATTTCTTCTTTTTTAAAAGAAATTAAACTTATCTTATTTTATTTATTTATTCTCTTTTGTTGCCCTTGTTTTATTGTTGTAGTTATTGTTGATGTTGTTCGTTGTTGGATAGGACAGAGAGAAATGGAGAGAGGAGGGAAAGACAGACAGGGGAAGAGAAAGTTAGACACCTGCAGATCTGCTTCACTGCTTGTGAAGTAACTTCCTTGCAGGTGGAGAGCCCGGGTTGAACCTGGATCCTTGCACCAGTCCTTGCTCTTTGTGCCACCTGAGCTTAACCCGCTGCACTTAACCTGACTCCCAATACATTTTTTCTTTTCCCTGACCCATCTTTGCTGTAATTGCCAAAAAGAACATATAATTTTTTCTGACTTTCAAATCAACAAGTGACACCTGGAATGTTCATTTCCATAACCACTATAGCATACTACATTCATAGTTGTTTAATATACTTAACACTAAAAATTTCTCTTGAATACCACTCCTTGTTTAAACATATATTTCAACCAGAAATCAGAACTGTACAGAATCAGAAACATTAATTGTAAATGGTTTTCTAACTCCAGGCAACCTGTCTCCTTTTTTAATCTTTACTTTCATTAATGAATGTTTTACCTACTAAACAAGGACTCAGCGCCCCTCATCTTCTCTCATTACCATAATTCTAGCACATGCCCCCACTTCAGTTTCTTTTTTTGTCAGGTTATCAGCTGCCTTTTGACTCACTAATATCCCTAATGAGTGAAACTATTTGCTTTATTACATACACCATTTTCTCACTAATATCCTCAATTACCTTGCAACTCAGTAATTCCACTCTACCTTCCAATCATAATTTTAACCTTGCTTTACCTTCAACCCCCTCAGCTGCTTACTAGTTGGAGAAAAATCAGCCAAATACATCTATGAGGGTTACTTGTTTATAGAGCCAGGACCTTGAATATTCTTCCTGAATGACATTTTTATTCAGAAAGAATGAAACAAATACAGAGAGAGAGAGGGAGAGGGAGAGGGAGAGGGAGAAGGAGAGGGAGAGGGAGAGGGAGAGGGAGAGGGAGAGGGAGAGGGAGAGGGAGAGGGAGAGGGAGAGGGAGAGGGAGAGGGAGAGAGACACCATAGCACTAGAGTTTTCCCTGATATATTGGAATTCCCACCTGGTGTTGGCATTCAAACTGAGTCCATAACTTGCCAGATGAGCTATGTCTCTGGCTCTGTTAGTTATTACAAACTCACAGTTGCTAGGTGCCTGATTATCTTAAGATTCTATTTGTTCTCTCTTCCATTCTTCCTAGAGACTATATATCTTTTGCACTCCAGTCAAGTCTCATATTCAACTCTCATATCCTTTAAATGAACATCTATATTTCACATAAAAGCTGAAGTCTTAAGTAACAGACAATTCAATCCTTCTGCCCCCTACAAAATGTATCCCTAGCTGCACTTAATGTCTGTCATCACCCCTAAAGCCACCATTATCCTCTCCTCTTTAATATAGTCAACTATCTTTTCTTAACCCTTACATTTTTTTATAAATGATTTATCTATCAAAGGAGAATACAACACCCCTTCTTCCTTTTCAATAAGCCTAACCCTAGCTCATGCCCTAATTACTTACTGAGTCTATGGAATTAATGTCATAACTTGTCTTCCTGCACTTAGCAGCATCAGCATATTCTACATCAACTAAAATCATTTCTATATCATTTCTAAAAGACTTTTTGCTTCTAAATCAAAAGCAGAATGTTAGCATTGTATATGAGACTTTCTTCTTTTCTATGTAATGTTTCTATACAATAATATAAGCTATTTCATTCTTGTACCCAGTTTATGTTCTTCTTTCATTGAACATCTTTTTTTCCCCCTTTTATTTATTTTATTTGATGAGACAGAGAGAAATTCTAGAGGGAAGGGAGATAGAGAGGGAGGGGGACAGAGAGACACCTGTAGCCCTGCTTCACCACTTGCAAAACTTTCTCCCTATAGGTCAGGACAAGGGTCTTGAACCTGGGTCCATTGTACACTAGTTTATGTGCTTAACCAGGCTGAATATCGTCTTACAGTTTTGTTTCTCTTCAGAAATGTGTGTTGTCCGGAGTCGGGCAGTAGCACTGAGGCCTAAGCACAGGTGGTGCAAATCCAAGGTTCAGCATAAGGATCCCAGTTAGAGTCCCTGGCTCACCACCTGCAGGGGAGTCCTTTCACAAGTGGTGAAGCAGGTCTGCAGATGTCTATCTTTCTCTTGCCCTCTCTGTCTTCCCCTCCTCTCTCCATTTCTCTCTGTCCTATCCAATAACAACATCAATAACAAAAACAATAATAACTACAACAATAAAAAAGGGCAACAAAAGGGAAAAATAAATACATATTTAAAAAACTGTGTATTTTCCTACTCTGTGAGGTGATACATCTCAATTCTCTTAGGTTACATGACTATTTTTTTCAGAATTAAGATCTTGCAGATGTGTCATTTCACAATTCTTAGATGATTTCCTACCTTGTTTTTTCAAATTCAGGTAAAGGGAGAGGGGCATAAAGAAATAAAAAGAAATAGGGAGATAGCCATAGCTGTCAGACTGCTTCCCCTGATACCATGGCACCTCCCATGTGAAGTAAAGAATATTGGGCACACAGTTGCTAATGATTTCATTTGACAAAATGCTATAGGGAAAATATGGTCTCAAAAAAAAAAACAACCAGTTGGTTTGCAAAGAACTGAAAGTATTAGAAAAATTCTAGAAGTTCTGAGTCATTTGGATTTAAAAATAAAACTATTTTGATTCCAACTGATATGATATAGACTGAAAGGCTTTGAATGTCAAGGACCAATTAAAAAAGAAAAACTCATGAGGTAATTTAGTATAGTGACAATAAACTCTGTTAAGAGTTTTGAACAGAGAACATAGTTAATCATAGTTCTTAAAGATTTTAAAGATGGAAAGCAGGATTAGAATACCCCCTTGAGTCTTTAAGAAAAAGTACATCTCTCAGTGTCATTGTTGGATGAATCAACGATGGAAAAAATCAAAAAGCAGGGGTGGGGCAGCATGTTCAGTCAAGGGTCATTTGGATATTTATAACATCATTCATAGGGCATACAAAATTATCAGCTTAAAAGTTTGAAATAATGTTGCTATAAAAAAGCCCTTAGATTTATTGAATTTCAAGTAATTTCTCCAGTTGCCTTGGCAGAATAAAACCAAACCAAATTTTTTTTTTCCTGTGGGCTGTAAATGTCCCATGAGCCACCCCTGTCCTATAGAATGGTTACAGATGACAGTGAACTGTAGGTGTATCCTCAGATAATAAAAATTAGGCAATTAAGGATCCCGGTTCGAACCCCGGCTCCCCACCTGCAGGGGAGTCGCTTCACAGGCGGTGAAGCACGTTTGCAGGTGTCTATCTTTCTCTCCTCCTCTCTGTCTTCCCCTCCTCTCTCCATTTCTCTCTGTCCTATCCAACAACAACAACAACAATAATAGCTACAACAATAAAAAAACAACAAGGGCAACAAAAGGGAATAAATAAATAAAATAAATATTTAAAAAATTAGGCAATTAAAAATATTTTCTCATCTCTAGGTTAGGAACTATTGGCAATGTCTATCCCCAAATATTTTTTGAATTAGTATTAAATAACAATTGGTTGGATGCTTTCCTCTCCCAATTAAATGGAAGGTTTATTTTAGTTACAGCCTTCTGCTCCATTACTATACACTGTGGATGTGAGGAAATAACATTTATGTTTTTATATCAGAGGCAATTGAATAAAGGAAAATCCACAGCTAGATTTGATACAGAGATTACCAAGAAAATCCTACATTTTTGAGCTTGAATGAAAATTTGGATTGTCTCCATTAGAAGAAGAGTGAGTGAACTCAATGTAAAGAAAAGAGTGAAATGAATATTTGTGATCAAGACACAATTTAATTCACATAATTTTTATTTTTAAAATGGAAATATTGACAAGACCATTAGATTAAAATGGTACAGTTCCACACAATTCCCACCACCAGAATTCTGTATCCCATTCCCTCCTCTGATAGCTTTCCTATTTTTTAATCATCTGGGAATATGGACCCATAATCATTATGGAGTGCAGAAGGCATCTGTAATTGCTTCCCTGCTGAACATGGGAGTTGGCAGGTTGATCCAAACTCCCATCCTGCCTCTTTATTTCCCTAGTGAGGAAGAGATCTGGGCAGGCAAGCTTCAATACACATGGTGGGGTCCTCTGCCCAGGGAAGTCAGGTTGGCACACGATAGCATCTGAAATCTGGTGGCTGAAAAAGATTTAAGATATAAAGCAGAATGAATTGTTGACTAATCATGAAACTAAAGGCAAGAGTATTACAGATGAAGATTTGGGGTCTCCATTTTGAAACTATCTAGTAGGTCTATTTTAGGTATATTACAAAGAGCTCATGGCTTTATGAGTTTTTGCCTGAGCCTGACATCTGATATGAAGGTGGACCCAAGTTATTGTCTGGAGAGATGGTATCATAGTTGTAAAAAGGACTAGAAAGCTGAATCAGGAAAGAGAGTAGCTTCCAAATATGGGAAAGTATATAAATATTGTTAACCATAAACTCCATAGATTTGATATGGGGCCCATATTCAGCACAGGAACCTATGCATCCCTGAACTCACATTCTGAACTCACATTCTGTGGTCAAGACTAGGAACTTTCCAGGCTTCACTAATCTCAGGACCCATCTTCATAGGGTGAAAATTAAAGTATGTTATCCAACCTCCCTTCAGAGAATGGAACCACTGTTGATCCACATTGAAGGCAAGGTCCTATGGGGTCCCTAAAAGGTGTCAATTATTTGTTCCTGATGGAGATAACCAGTGACAATGGAGAGAGGGATCTGTTAGAAGTCTAGGCCTATCATGTCTGTGTGGGAATCCCAGGACTTCCTGACTAGGACTGATGAGGTGGCTTGGTAGTGACTAAACAGTCATTGTTAACATATGCCATTGTCTTGCCCTTACTCAGTTTTTGTAGTTACTTTGTCTGACAAGGTTAGCTTTGGAGTGACTGAGGGAAGTATAATAGGAAGTAGGTGAGGAGGGTATGTCTGTCTAAGTAGAAACTATTTGATTAAGAACTTTATGGTGTCTTTTTTAGGTCTTTCTACTTGCTTGCTGCATTTATCAACCCACTGTGATCTACTGTGCACTTTTACTTTCAGGTATATATTTTGCCCTAATTTATGGACACATATATATGCCCTATATCATGGGCCTTGGTCTATATCTAGGTTTTGAAACTTTGTTAGGAGACACTTGCATTTTTATTTGAAATTGCTTGCCTTCGTGTAGTTGATTATACATCCCTGCCTCACTGCAGTCAGTTTTAGCCTTGTAAGTTTCTTTGACCTATGCAATATGAGAGAAAATATTTTAAAGACTGTAGTAGCATGAGAAATTTTACTGTTCCAGAGAATGTTTTTAATTCTTTGATTGTATTCATTTCAATTAGAGAAATAGAGAAATAAGAGACACCAAAATACTGGAGCTTACCAAGGTGGCATAGCATTCTAATATGGTGCTGGGGTTTGCACCCAAGTTATACCTGTGGTAAGTTACATATCTTGCTGTTGGGAAATTGTGAGGAGCCTCACAAAGCATTAAGCCAGCTCCCCCTGCTCCACCCTGCATTCTTGATACTATGGCCTATGTACATAATCACTGTTTTGCCTGAAAGATCCCCACCCATTCCATTCCTTTGATCTATCTTCTTTCTACCCTCAAGACCTTCCCTGCCTGCAGGGTAGTATTAATCTTACCATTGAAAACCCTCACAACAGATGCTAACAAAGTTTCTATCTTCCCAACCCCCTTTGGCCTTTCTCCACCCCTTTCCTAGACATTTCCATTTCCGACTTGCCACTTCCAGGTCTGCCTTTTAAAAGCCTTGGCTCTCTGATCAATAAAGATATTGCATTGCCTCTCTACCACGTGTTTGGTTCCTGAGTCATCTCCCTCAAGTTGCTGAGTGAGTAGCAGCCCAGGCTGGCTCTGGTTGAGTTTACTCCAACTCAGAGAGTACATGCCTGGGGAAGAGGCACCCCCACCATGCTAGCCCGACATCTTTCCTGGCAATCTATCTTCTACTCTAAGAGGAAATGAATTATGTAATTTCCACCACAAAGATTCAAAATCCTTAGTGTCATTTGAGTATTTATTCTTTTTATTCAACCCTGAGGTAGTCATGTCTTAGTCAAGAACTTCTTTTTCAGTCAGGGTTTAAAGTGAAGAGGGTTAAAGGAAGACATGCAGCCAAATGCCATGGACATTAATGCAAATAAAACAAAACACACTATATTATTACTGAGAATTTTTTTGTAAAAAAAAAAATCTAACACAGGTTATATTAAATAACCTCTCACTCTATTTTTCACCTTGATTTGTTCTTTTGAAAATCCATTCCTAACATTTTCTTGTTTCACATGTATTATTTAAGACTACTCAATCTAGAAATGTTTCTTTGAACCTCCATCCTGGGAGAAATATGCCTTTAGGGTTCCATAGCACCTTTACATAAACCTTTTAAATGTCATAAAAATGCCTGTTATATAAAGTCAACAAAAATTATATTTATCTTTATAGAGTTACCCAACATAATACAATCCCTGCAACGGTTTTGAGATATGTCAACTTGCCTAGGTTGAGCTTCAAGTCCCATAAGTTTCTAGTATGTTTCCTGTTAGGTTGGGCCACAAAGAAGATTCTTTTTTTTCTTTCTTTCTTTTAAATTTTTTATTTATAAAATCAAAACAAAGAATATAGGATAAGAGGGGTACAATTCCACACAACTCTCACCACCAGAACTCCACATCCTATATCTTACCCTGATACCTTTCCTATTCTTTAACCCTCTGGGAGTATGGACTCAGGGTCAGAAGGTGGAAGGTCTGGCTTCTGTAATTGCTTCCCCACTGAACATGGACATTGACAGGTCAATCTGTACTCCTAGCCTGTCTTTCTCTTTTCTTAATGGGGCAGGGCTCTGGGAAATCAGAGGTAGAGGACACTTTGGTGAGGTCCTCTGCCCAGAGAAGTCTGATTGGCATCATGCTAGCATCTGGAATCTGGTGGCTGAAAAGGGTTAACATATAAAGTCATACAAATTGTTCATTTATCATGAACCTAAAGGCTGGAATGTTGCAGATGAAGGTTTGGGGTCTCCATTTTGGAAATAGCTAGTAGGTCTATTTTAGGTATATACCAAGGAGCCCATGACTTCCTTCATTGGTTTTAGCCTGAACCTGACATCTGAAATTCAGGTGGATCCAAGTTATTGTCTGGGAAAAGGGCTAGAAAGCTGGATCAGGCAAGGGAGTAGCTCCCAAATATGAGAAACATGTATAAATATTTTTTACTGTAAACCTCATAGATTTGATCTGGGGCCATATTCAACATTGGAGCCTATATAAACTCTACATTCCTGTAGGTCAGGACCATTCTGAGTTTCACCAATTTCAGGAACCATCTTCTGTAAGTGGCAGGTAGAATATGTTATCTAACCCTCATTATGGAGGATGGAAAATTTACTATCATTGTTGATCCACATTGAGGGCAAGGTACTATGGGGGCTCCCAAAGTGGTCCATTATGCTGCTCCTGATAGAAATAACCAGTGATGATGGAGAGAGGGATCTATTTGAGGTCTAGGCCCATCATGTCTGTGTGGGAATTCCAGGACTCCCCAACTAGGGCCCAGGTGATGGGGTGGTATGATAGTGACTAAAGAGTCATCATAAAAGTATGCCAGTCTCTTGCCCTTAATCAGCTTTTGTAGACCTTACTTTGATAAGGTTATCTTTGGAGTGACTGAAGGAAGTGTAATAGGAAGTAGGTGAGGAGGATATCTAGATCTAAGTAGAAACTATTTCATTAAGTATTTTTCATGGTCTTGTTAAAGTCTTTATACTTGCTTGCTTCATTTATTGACCGCAAACTATTGTGCACTTTTGCTTTAAGGTATATATTTTGCCCTAATTTATGGATGCATGTGTACATCTGCCCTATCTCATGAAACTTTGTCTATATATAGGTTTTGAGACATTGTTAAAAAGTGGACCACCTGAAATGGAATTAAGCCTCCTATGAGAAAGGAAAGGTCTCACCAGAGTTATGAGGCTGAAGGGTTGATATTCCCTGACATCTCTGGACACAGTCTGAAGTGAAGCATGCTGAAGTAGTACTCACTGTATTGAATATGTTGGGATCAGCAGACGCAGTATCAGTTGATATAAATTGATAGAAGCATGCTAGAAAGTATGTCCTACCCTCAGGAATCAAGATTGGGGGAAATTTGGCTTTATAGAGGAAGCAAGTGGGAAGATGGGGGCTCAAACTGGGGTCCTTACACCAGTCCTCATGTAAGGACTTTACACCATGTGAGATTAACCCGCTGTCCTACCGCCCGGCCCCCTCTCAAGTCGTTTTTATTTGCATGTCTCTGACTATCAGTGACCTGGAGTAATTTTTCATGTGTTTATTAGCCTTTTGGATCTCTGCCCATTTTTGGATGGGGTCATTTTCCTTTTTTGTTGTTAAATTTGCTGAGTTCTTTGTATATTTTGGTTATTAGTCTCTTGTTTGATGTACAGTATGTGAAGATCTCCCATTCTGTAAGGGGTCTCTGTTTGTGTGATGGTTACCTTTTCTGTGCAGAAGCTTTTCAATTTTATGTAGTTCCACTGATTTTTGTTTGTTTTAGCCTTCCTTGCATTGTATTTATATCATCAAATATGCTCTTGAAGTTAGGTGACCAAGTGTTCCACCAATGTTTTTCTCTAAGTATTTGATAGTTTCTGGTCTAACATCCAGGTCCTTGATTCATTTAGAGTTGACTTTTGTTTCTGGTGAGATAAAGTGGTTCAGTTTTATTCTTCTGCTTATTCAACCCAGTTATCCCAGCAATATTTATTGAAGAGAGCCTCCTTCTTCTGTCTAATATTTTAGGCCCCTTTATCAAAAATTAGATGTCCATATGTATGGGGGTTAATGAAGAGTTCTATGTCTGCAAGATAGCCCATTACTATAGTTAGACATATAAGAATAGATATGCAATTATATTCTTGTGGGATTCTAGCTTTTCAAATTTATGAATCCCAGCCTATATGTGTTTTTCTCTTCCTGACTTTTCTATGAAATCTACATTGTAGCATCAGAGACAGAGACAATATTTTATAAAGACTCAACTGCTTGGGGCAAGTTGGTAGTGCACCTGGTTAAGTGCACACATTATAGTGCACAAGGACATAGGTTCAAGTCTCTGGACCCCATCTGTAGAGGGACAACTTTACAAATGTTGAAACATGGCTGCAGGTATCTCTCTGTCTCTCTCCCTCTCTACACCCTCCTTCATTCTCAATTTATCTCTGCCTCTGTCCTACAGTAAATGAAATAGGGAGTCAGGAATTAGTGCAACAGGTTAAGCACACATGATGCAAAGTGCAAGAACTGGTGTAAGGATCCCGGTTCCAGCCTTGGCTCCCCATCTGCAGAGGAGTCATTTCACAGGCGGTGAAGCAGGTCTGCAGGTGTCTATACTTCTCTCCCCCTCTCCGTCTTTCTCTCCTCTCTCCATTTATCTCTATCCTATCTAACAATGATGACATCAATAACAACAACAATAATAACTACTACAACAATGAAAAGCAACAAGAGCAACAAAAAGGGCAAATAAATAAGTATAAAATTTAAATTTTTTAAAAAATAAAATAATGAAAATTAATTAATTAATTAAATAAAATAAAATATTTATTAAAAAGACTCAACTGCTTAACAACCTCTAAGATTTTGTTAATTTCCTATACCAAACACATAATTATAGATATTCAGATATGACTTTTTCCTCTATGACTTTCAGAATATCTGAAACATCGATTATTTACCAACTTCACTTGAATATTTAAATGGTAATTCAAAATTATGATGGCCTATAATTTTTTATTGTCATCAGAATTATTGTTGGGGCTTGGTGCCTGCAATACAAATTACCTCTCTCAGTGGCCTTTTATTTTCTCCCTCCCTTTATCTTTCTTTCCATCCCTTTTTACCTTTCTTCTTCCCTCCCTCCCTGTCTCTTTCTTCCTCTCTCTCTCTCTCTCTTCCTCTCTCTCTCTCTTTCTCTGATAGAGATGGATTATCCACAATAGCAAAAATTTGGAAGCAACCAAAATATCCCCCCACAGAATACTGGTTAGAAAAGTTATGGGACATTAACTCAACGGAGTACTAATCAGCGATTAAAAAAGAGATGGAGAGAAATTGATAGGGAAGGGGAAGATAAAATGGAAGAGAGGAAAAGAGAAACTTGCAGCACTGTTTCATTGGTCATGAAGCTACCCCATACAGGTGGATACTGGAGGCTTCAATCTGTGTCCCTGTGAATGGTAACAAGTGCATTCTATTGGATATGCCATGGCCTGACCCAAGCCTGTGATGTTTTACTGTTCAGTGAATAGCTCTATCATCTAGTTATACAACTTGAAAGAGAAATACTTTACTTGACATCTATTTTTCATCTACTCCCAAAATGCAATTCACCAATAAATCCTGCCAATACCATCTCGTATTTCTCAAAGACACATCATTCTGCATCTTCATTACCAGTAACTTGGCCAAAATTACTATAATCTCTTGAATGATTATTAACAGTCACCTGAATCTTTTTTTTTCCTTTCATCAACAGAGTTTTACTGATTTGCACCAAATATATATATGGAGAGAGAGAAAGAGAGAGAGAGAGAGAGAGAGAGAGAGAGAAAGATAGAGAGAGAGAGAGAGAGGACGCGAAAGACCATAGCACCCAGACATCCAACATCCTCCAGTGTCGTGGGGCCTGGGATCAAACCTAGGCTGAATGCATTGCAAAGCAAGCACTCTATCTAAGTGAGATATTTTGCCTACATTGTAGTTACTTCTCTTTTTGTAATACAATGAGTGATGTTTACTAAAAACAACTATTATCACAATGACCTCCTACTTATAACATTATAACGCTTTCCTATTGGCCTTCATTAAAGTCACAAAACCTAAATGCATTTAACAAATTCATTTGTGGGATGTATACATCTACAGCTTACTTTTCATCATTTCCCCCCTGCTCTTTGAGTATTTTAACACCCAAAAGGAGATCCAAGCCAGTACTGCTTTATATGGGATGCATTGGATCAACCTTCCCGTGGTACATCCCATGAGTACCCATTCATTGGGGAAACTGACAATCCTTCCTAGCCAACTGAATCCACATGGATCCCAGTCACTTTCAAAGCCATTAACTGGCTACAGAAGAAGGGCAAATGCTAGAAGAAGAACTGCTCTTTATATGTTACTTCATTTGTCTATAATATTCTTCTAACCTCCAAAATCTAATATAAGCATCTATCCTTCCTTCCCAAATCACGTCAATTACCACCTTCAATTGTTAAGTCAGCAAAAATATTAAATTTTGGGAAAACAAACAAACAAGGAATTTGTTTTGTTTTCCAATAAGGTTTGTCTTTACAGAATTAGTTATTAATATTTTCTGGAGCAAGTGCTCCTCTCACATGAATGATTGTATCATTTCCAAACTTCTTCATTCATAAGGATGCACAGAGAGAGGGAGTGACACCATACTGATGGAGCTTTCCCCAGTACTGTGGCACTTCCAGGCTTGGACCTGGACTGCATACATGGCAGCACGTGTAACCTACCAGGTAAACTATTTTCCATGCCCAACACAATTATTATTCATGAATTTTATGTAAAGAATTTTACTTCCATTTAAATTCAGTTAATTTATTTGGACGTTTAGATCTGAATTCAGGTTTGCGTACAATTTTCCTAAAACTTAACCATTGCTTATTAAGATATTCTCATATATAACTTTATTGTAGATGATTTATTTTTATTTTAATTTTTTATTTAAGAAAGGATTAATCAACAAAACCATAGGGTAGGAGGGGTACAACTCCACACAATTCCCACCACCCAATCTCCATATCCCACCCCCTCCCCCGATAGCTTTCCCATTCTCTATCCCTCTGGGAGCATGGACCCAGGGTCATTGAGGGCTGCAGAAGGTAGAAGGTCTGGCTTCTGTAATTGCTTCCCCGCTGAACATGGGCGTTGACTGGTCAGTCCATACTCCCAGTCTGCCTCTCTCTTTCCCTAGTAGGGTGTGTCTCTGGGGAAGCTGAGCTCCAGGACACATTGGTGGGGTCTTCAATCCAGGGAAGCCTGGCTAGCATCCTGATGGCATCTGGAACCTGGTGATTGAAAAGAGAGTTAACATACAAAGCCAAAAAAATTGTTGAGCAATCATGAACCCAAAGCTTGGAATAGTGGAGAGGAAGTGTTAGGGAGGTACTCACTGCAAACTCTAGTGTACTTCTGCTTTCAGGTATATATTTTGCAGTAGTTTATGGATACGTGTGAACATAAGCTCTCTCTCACAGAAACTGGTGTATATCTAGGTTTTGGGACTTTGTCAGAAAGTGAACCACCTGAGATGAAATTAGAGTGTACTATAAAAGGAAAGGTCTCACCCGAGTAATGAAGCTGAAGGGTTGTCATTCCACATGTGTAGATGATTTTTTAAGGAATTGAATTTAGAGATAAAGCAGTATAATTGACCACCTATGTTATTCTTTCATATGAATAAAATTATTGGCAATTTGAGTTAACTTACACTTCTGTAAGGTCCTTAAGGGTAGGAAATTTTATTTTGTTTCTCATTTTTGTGTTCTGAAAGTACCTAGTACATTGTTTTGTATGTATTAGTTGTTTAATAAATGTTTGGCATACTCATCTCTATTATATTTATATACTTATGATAAAGAGGTGAATTTATTTATTTATAATAAATAAAGGGTGAATTTCATAAAGTAAGGAAGCTTATCTGTCTTATTTAGCATAATATTATTGATTCATTGAAAAGTACCACTTACATACTTGTTAAATGTGCAAATAATATATGTGAAGATATATGGCACACACCAGGTGTTCACTAAAATACATTTGGGATTTGTACAAGTTCAAAGGGAGAAAGAACTCAGTTAATTTCTTGGAATAACTCAATTAATTTTCTTTTGAATCAGCTTATCTTACTATCTGATGAGAAAAAAAAAACACCTTGCAAGAAGAACAAATTTTCAGACTTTAGAAACTTGAATCAGAAAAGATGCACAGGTATTGCTATTCCTCTCAGCTTTTCTTCATCTAACACAGCATAAATAATGCTTCACTGAGTGACACAAAGCATTATCTACAGCACAAGGGGGTGTCTTAGAAGGTAAGTTTAGACATACTGTAATATGATTACACTGTTTTGAAGTTTCATTACTTTTTCATCTGAATGACTCTGAAATCTAGAAAATTAATTCAATGAAGATTGGCAGTTGATGACCCTTTGGAGACTGTTGCAGGTTGCTGATATAACACGGACTGTGATGCTTCCAAATCTAAGTCATTTGTAGATGTCCTGTCTGTAATAAGGATTTGCAAGTGATGGTGCATGAACTGATCTCTGGTCATTGTTATTCAAGGCCATCACTTACCATTGTCTGCAGTCTTAAATGGGCTGTCTCATCTATCAAACCTCCCCTTCGTATGTTCACGTATCTGGAGAATCAACAAAGCATATAAAATCAGCACTTTTCTCAGTTTTTGAGAGGTCTTGCTTCTGCCATGATGAGAGTTCTTCCATTCTCCACCACTCCCCAAGACAATTTATAGACCATTCTGTATTTGACTTTTGCAAATACCTTCCCTTTCAATAGAATGAGGACCCCTGGGGTTGAAAGGTGAAAAGGGTTGAGGAGTGCTACTTTGATACCTTCCTTCCTGAGTGTCATGTGGAAGATGTAATGCCAATTCTATTCCTCTGATGTATATGACAATATAATATCCTCTAATTGCATCTTTTGTGTCTTTGTATAAGATGAAAAATATTCTTATATGACAGGACTGCAAAATTACACACATTACAACTGAATATTCAGGAATTAAAATAGTTATCCTGCTGCTAAAAAAGGAAATGAAAATTGTTTTTATTTGGAAGTGATTTCACTTACTGTGGGACTGAAGGTGCTGGTTTGCATGTACAAGTGTTTAAAATTATATGGCCCATGGATATCTGGAAATGATACCTCAGGGTAGTGGTATAAAAGTTTCCCCAAGTAAACAATGTATAACTCTATGTTATGTCACTTAGTCTTCAAATAGAATCTGTTATGCTCTTTACCAGTTTAAGCCATCCAGAGTTGACCTAAGTTGTACTTAACCAATGTCACATTTAGTTAACTGTATCTTGTCAGTATATGTAACAATCTGTCTGCATAGCTGTCCAAGTATGACAATTTGGGTTACATGGATAAGAGCTATGTCATTTGCAGATTACCAGGCACTTGATAGCCAGTAAATATAATTTAAATGCAACAAAGGGACTCTGAATCCTTAATAAAATAAAACTATTAAATATCCTTATGTCTGTCCACTATACCATGCATCATTTAATTTATCTTAATTTTAAATATATATATATATATATACATATATACATATACATACACATACACATACATATACATATATTTACCAGTAGTGGCACAGACCAGCTGATAAAAGGCGATACATGAAAAAAAAAATCAGCAAATATTGAGCTAGGGAGATAGCATAATGGTTATGCAAAAAGACTTTCTTGCCTGAGGCAGCAAAAGTTTTAGTTTCAATTTCACCACTACAATAAGCCAGAGCTGGGCAGTGCTCTGTTTAAAACAGCAATCAGATGGCCATGGAGTACACATAATACCATGTGAAAGAAACCAGGTTCAAGCCCCTGCCTGAAAGGTGGGATGCTTCAGTAGCGGTGAAACAGTGCTACAGTTCTTTCTCTCTCCATACCTTCCCTTCTTCTCTCAGTTCCCCCTTGTTTTATCTACCTTCTGCAACCCTCAACGACCCTGGGTCCATACTCCCAGAGGGCTAGAGAATAGGAAAGCTATCATGGGAGGGGGTGGGTTATGGGGATTGGGTGGTGGGAATTGTGTGGAGTTGTACCCCTCCTACCTTATGTTTTTGTTCATTAATCCTTTCTTAAATAAAAAATTAAAAAAAAAAACAAATAATCAGTACTTTTTGTCTTCTATAAAGATTTTGCTGTCATATTTTTGAATCATATATTTGTATTAAATAATCCCTTCCCAATTTTCCTCATGGAGGGAAAAATAACATTTGAATGGCTGAATCAAAGTTCTTGGTTTTTGTAAAACTGGGCACCACAAATGATTGTAGAGTATGCTATCTTAGTCTCACAACAATTTAGAATCATAAAACCTACTTAAGGTAGCATTTCACAGACTTAATGGTGTCTAGCATTTTTCATTTTGTTATCCAAAACTGCTACTAACATATATCTTTGAATAAATCATTTAGCACATACATTTCTTTTTTTTAATTAAGTAACATTTATTTATAAGAAAGTATGTATTAGTGGTACAATTGCACACTTCTTTAATATATATCTGTATTTTCACATGTGTCCTCCTGATGAAAGAACACAGGATTGCAAAGTCCTATCTTGACAACAACAACTCCCTCCTGGGTATTATGCTTATGACTTTCTCTGATGTTCCCTAGTCACAGCCAGTCAGATTGATAGGCATAACATCCAGAAATAGAGACACCTGCAGTCTTGCCTCACCACTTGTGAAGCTTTCCTTCTGTAGGTGGGGATGGGTGGCTTGAATTTGTGTCCTCATACGTGGTAATGTGTGTGCTCTACAGGGTGCACTACTGCTTGCTCTCTGGTCTTTTTTTTGGTTGCTGTTTGGTTTATGTCTTTAAAAAAATTATTAATGACTTAATATTGTTTTACAAAATTATAAGATAACAGGGGTATAATTCAGCCCCATTCCCACCACCAGAGTTCTTTATCCCTTTTCCCTACACTGGAAGTTACAGTAGTTCTCCCAAGGTTGCAGAAAGGGGGTTAACTATTATTTCTATAACTGTCTATATTTGTATATGCTTGCCAATTTTTTTTATGGTTCTACCTTCTCTTCTGTTCTTATTCATACCTACACCCATTACCTCTTCTTTTTTTTATTTTTAATTTTTTTATTTAAGAAAGGATTAGTGAACAAAAGCATAAGGTAGGAGGGGTACAACTCCACACAATTCCCACCACCCCAATCCCCATAACCCACCCCCTCCCATGGTAGCTTTCCCATTCTCTATCCCTCTGGGAGCATGGACCCACGGTCGTTGAGGGTTGCAGAAGGTAGAAGGTCTGGCTTCTGTAATTGCTTCCCCGCTGAACATGGGCGCTGACTGGTCGGTCCATACCCCCAGTCTGCCTCTCTCTTTCCCTAGTAGGGTGTGCCTCTGGGGAAGCTGAGCTCCAGGACACATTGGTGGGGTCTTCAATCCAGGGAAGCCTAGCCAGCATCCTGGTGGCATCTGGAACCTGGTGATTGAAAAGAGAGTTAACATATGAAGCCAAACGATTTGTTGAGCAATCATGGATCCCAAGCTTGGAATAGTGGAGAGGAAGTGTTAGGGAGGTACTCACTGCAAACTCTAGTGTAATCCTGCTTTCAGGTATATATTTTGCAGTAGTTTATGGATACGTGTGCACATAAGCTCTCTCTCACAGAAACTGGTGTATATCTAGGTTATGGGACTTTGTTAGAAAGTGAACTACCTGAGATGAAATTAGAGTGTACTATTAAAGGAAAGGTCTCACCTGAGTAATGAAGCTGAAGGGTTGTCATTCCACACGTGAAGTCTCTGGATACATTCTGAGGTGAAGCATGTTGAGATGGCAATCGTTGCTTTGGTTAGGTTGTGATCGGCGGATTCAATATTATTTGGTTTGGATTGGGAGATGCATACGGGAAAGTGGGCCCTATCCAAGGGTGCCAGGACTGGGGGAAGTAGGGGCTCTATAGTGGAGATGTGAGGTTCCTGCTGTCTTAGGGTTCAAAAAGACAATCAATAGTTAATATTATTATCACATTATTTGTTAATTGGGTTAACTTTGAAAAGTCCCTTTGTTATGGTTTGCTGTACAGTACCCAGTATCTTGTATATAGCTGTGCTATTGGAAGCTTCTAATCTACTTGGTCTAGGCTTTTGAGAGAGTCCGCATATCAAATACGTAGCCTATATATTAAAAAGATTCAGTTTGTCTTTTGAGAAACTTTGAGACATACAATTGATTTCCCCCTCTCATGTTAATTAACTACTGATTTATATGTCTACATTTTGCTAGGAGTGTACATAAACACCATTCCTACCACCAAAGGACTGTGACCCATCCCTCCCGCCCACTCCCACCCCCCACTGGCCCAGGAAGCTACATGTCAACCCCTCACCACTGGGTTTTTACTTTGGTGCCCTACTTACAATTTGATCAGGTCCTGCTTTTAGTTTCCCATTCAGATCTTCTAAGTCAGCTTCTGTTGATGAATGGGATCATCCCATACTCATCTTTATCTTTCTGACTTAGTTCACTTAACATAATTCCTTCTAGCTCTGTCCAAGATGGGTCAGAGAAAGTGGGTTCATTGTTCTTGATAGCTGCATAGTATTCCATTGTGTATATATACCACAGCTTTCTCAGCCACTCATCTGTTGTTGGGCACCTGGGTTGCTTCCAGGTTTTAGCTATTATGAATTGTGCTGCTATGAACATAGGAGTACACACCTCTTTTTGGTTGGGTGTTATGGAGTCCTTGGGGTATAACCCCAGGAGAGGAATTATTGGGTCATATGGAAGGTCCATGTCTAGCCTTCTGAGAGTTTTCCAAACTGCTCTCCACAGAGGCTGTACCAATTTACATTCCCACCAGCAATGTAAAAGGGTTCCTCTGTCCCCACATCCTCTCCAGCATTTGTTGCTGCTGTCCTTTTTGATGTATGCCATTCTTACAGGAGTGAGGTGGTATCTTAGTGTTGTCTTAATTTGCATTTCTCTGACAATCAGTGACCTAGAGCAGTTTGTCATATGTTTGTTAGCCTTTTGGATCTCCTCTGAGGTGAATGTTTTGTTCATATCCTCTGCCCATTTTTGGATGGGGTCATTTGCTTTTTTGGTGCTAAGTTTGCTGAGCTCTTTATATATTTTGGTAATTAGTTTCTTGTCTGATGTCTGGCATGTGAAGGTCTTCTCCCATTCTGTGAGGGGTCTCTCTGTTTGTTTAATAGTTGCTTTGGCTGCGCAGAAGCTTTTCAATTTGATGTAGTCCCATTGGTTTGTTTCTGCTTTAGTCTTCCTTGCAATTGGGTTTGATTCATCAAAGATGTCAATGAGGTGTAGGTGGGAAAGTGTTTTACCCATGTTTTCCTCTAAGTATTTGATTGTTTCTGGTCTGACATCTAGGTCTTTGATCCATTTGGAGTTGATTTTTGATTCTGGTGAGATAAAGTGGTTCAATTTCATTCTTCTGCATGTTACAACCCAGTTTTCGCAACACCATTTATTGAAGAGAGCCTCCTTTTTCCATTTAATCCTTTGGGCCCCCTAATCAAAGATTAGATGTCCATAGGTGTGGGGATTTATTTCTGTGCTTTCAATTCTGTTCCACTGCTCTGTGTGCCTATTTTTGTTCCAGTACCATGCTGTTTTGATTATGATGGCTTTATAATGTAGTTTAAGGTCTGGGAGTGTGATGCCTCCAATTCTGTTTCTTTTCCTCAAGATGGTTTTGGCGATTCTGGTGTTTTAAGGTCTCAGATAAATGATTGTAGTGTTCTATTCTCTTAAAGAAGCTTGGTGGAACTTTGATGGGTATTGCATTAAATTTGTATATGCCTCTGGGGAGAATATTCATTTTTATGATATTTATTCTTACAATCCATGAGCATGGGATATCTTTCCATTTCTTGAGTGAGTCTCTGAGTGGTTCTTAAGGAGCATGTTGTTTAGTTTCCAAATTCTATGTCTTTTAATAATTTTCCGTTTGTTGATAAAAGTTAGTTTTACTCCACTGTGGTCTGAGAAGATACTTGGGATGATTTCAATGCTCTTGAATTTATTGATGCTGTCTTTGTGGCCTAACATGTGGTCTATCCTTGAGTATGTGTTATGTGGATTTGAAAAGAAGGTGTATTCCAGTTTTTTGGGGTGGAGGAGTCTGAAAATGTCCAAGAGGTCTAGTCTGTCAATCTCTTCATTCAATTCTCTTGTATCTTTATTGGTTCTCTGCATTGTTGATCTGTCTAAGTGTGAGAGTGGGGTATTGAAGTCTCCCACTATTATTGTATTACTATTGATGTATTTTTGAAATTCTTTCAGTAGATGCTTAATGTATTTAGATGGTCCCTCATTGGGTGCATAGATGTTAATAATTGTTAAGTCTTCTTGGCTGATTGATCCTCTAATCATTATGTAATGTCCTTGCCTATCTTTTATTACTTTATTTAATTTAAAATCTATCGTGTCTGAGATGAGAATGGCTGTTCCTGCCCTTTTTTGTGGACCGTTAGCCTGTATGATAGTTTTCCATCCTTTCACTTTAAGTCTTTGTTTATCTTGTTGTGACAGATGGGATTCTTGCAAGGAGCATATGGTTGGGTTATGTTTTCTGATCCATCCCCCCACCCTGTGCCTTTTGATGGGTGACTTTAAGCCATTGACATTTATTGATATTATGGATTTAATGTATTGTAGTGCCATTGTTCTAAAAAACAATTTGTTTACTCTGATATATTGCAAGTATTATAGTGATGTTCTTGTTTATAAGAGGTCTTTTAGTACCTCTTTCAGGGCCGGCTTGGTGATAGTTGCCTCCTTTAACTGTTGTTTGTCTAAGAAGGTTTTGATCCCTCCATCTAGCTTGAATGAAAGTCTAGCAGGATATATTATCCTTGGTTGAAACCCTTTTTCATTCAGGGCTCGATAGATATCTTGCCACTCCCTTCTGGCTTTTAGAGTTTGAGTGGAGAAATCTGCAGATAGTCTTATGGGTTTTCCCCTGTATGTGACTTTTTGTTTCTCTCTCGCAGCCTTTAGGATCCTTTCTTTATCCTTACTTCTCATTGTGACTATGATGTGTCTTGGTGTCTTCAGGTCTGGGTTGATTCTGTTTGGTACTCTCTGCGCCTCTTGAACCTTGATATCCTTTCTGTTATTCAGGTCTGGGAAGTTTTCTTGTATTATTTCCTCTAGACTGTTTTCTTCCCCTTCCTCTCTTTCTTCCTCTGGCAGGCCAATTATACGAATGTTACTTCTTTTGAGATCATCCCATATGTCTCTGTTGTTGTTTTCAGTGTCTCTCAATCTCTTTTTAAGCTCTTTCACCTCTTTCTTCATTTTCTCTAACTCATCCTCTGTCTGACTAATTCTGTTTTCTGCTTCTGTTAGTCTGCTTTCCCTTGCCTCAGCTTCTTTCTTCATTACAGCTATTTCAGCTTTCAGTTCTCTAATTGTCTCAAGATAATCAGTATTTTTCTTGGGGGTCTCAACTGTTGTTTCCCTAATACTGCCATTCCTTTCCTCCAATGTTGTTTTCATTTCTGTGATTAATAAGTTTATTATTGCTTGCATACTTTTCTTATCTATGGTTACTTCTGACTGATTTGTGGTTTCTTCTGGGCTCTTGTCTTCATTCATTGGGGTAGCAGTTTTATTTGTTTTTAATCTACCCATTTTTTTAATTTATGTGTTTCTCTCTTTTTTTTATGCTCTGTTTTTCCTCAGTTGTTGCGTTTTGAGCACAAGTAACACTGTACTAAATACCTTTATGACAATTGCACTCACCAACCTCCGGAATAACAGTAGCAACTGAAGTAAGTATTGAAGGAGTTTAGTCGTTACCAGTTTGCCAAACAATTTCTCCAGTCTGTGAAAAAATAGTAACCAAATCCCAGTGAAGAAAGAGAAAAGAAAGAGAGGATAGCAAGAATAGACAGTTATGCAAATCAACTATCCAGTGTATATTCTAGGGGTAACAAGAGTGTAAAGGGAACTAGAGCAGAGATACACACATAGAGAGTCCACTCTGGGTCAGATTTCTTCCCCAAAGTAATTCACAAATTCAGAAAGGCAAAGAAGAAAGAAGTGTATGACAAGATTAAAAAAAAAAAGAGAGATAGAGAGAGATAAGAGAGAGAAAAGGGAGAATATAAGAAGAAGAGTTGTAATTAAAGAGCAGTGCGAGGAACTTCCCAAATGTGTATCAGTGAATTTAAAAAAAAAAACAAAAAAACACCCTGTTTGGTGGTATGGGGTATCCTGCTAGTAGCTGGTCCCAGGCACTGCTTATGGGGGTGGGGGGCGGGAAGGATGTATGATTGAAAATTAAAAGGAAGAAAAAAGAATTTTTTTTCCCCTACTCTAATTCTTAACCCAAATTAAGTTATAGACAACTCCTTGTTGTCACCGCTATGGCCCCTTATTGGCTGGCCTGCTAAAGGCAGAAAATCCTATTGTTTACAAGAGATGTGTCCTGAGCTCCAAGGCTATCCCCTTCTCAGTCCGCCATCTTCCGGGAACCCCCCCCCCCCCCAGACTTTTTAAAAGGATTTCTCAAAAATGAAAACTAGCTCCAAGTCCTTTGATCCAATGAGAGCTATACTCAAGAAGTCTTTGGATCCACCCTCAGGGTCGCAGTGGACCCTGGAGACTCCCAAGAGGAAGCCCCTGAGCTAAAGTGCTCTCTCCGGGTCCTCTGCCCACCGCGCTCTGCAACTGGCAGAGGAGCCGCCTTCCTGGGCTGGTGGAGGACAATGCCCGGCGCACTCGCCTTGCCCGGCACCGCCTGGGAATTCTGGCGCCCCGCTAGTCCGTGTCACCTTTACTCTAATTCTTAACCCAAATTAAATTGTAATAAATTCTTTGGTGTCCCCCCTTATTGACTGGCCTGCTAAAGGCAGAAAATCCTACCGTTGCCGACGATGCGATCAGAGCACTTGCTGTTAGCGACTTCTCAGGTCGCCATCTTCCTAACTCCCCCCAGCACATACATTTCTATACATACAAATAATGATACAGAAGGACATAATAAAACAAATCATTGTTGTTATTATTATTTTACAGAGGTGACAGACCAAAAGAAGAAAAGATACAGAGATTGTGGAGAAAGACCTATGCTTGGGGTGAGGATGTTTTCCAGAAAATTGAGAAATTTTACACGTTTCAGCAACTATGTTTACTGTAAAATATTAGTACACTCAACAAAAACAAAAGAGAGAAGAGAAAGAAAAAAAAAGAGAATAAATCAAACATTTCCTTAGAGAGAGAGAGAGTAAGACCTGTAGCACTGCTTCACTGAAATCCCTAGAACTTGAGGATGAGGGTCTTGAACACAGGTCCAAAAATATGGTTCTTCTTCTAGCGTTTGCCCTTCTTCCGTAGCCAGTCAACAGCGTCAGGTTGAGCCTGATATAAAGTTTCGAGAGCTCCTTTGAATCTGGAGAGGTGGCAGTCATTGACTATGTGGGTCATAGTCTGTCTATAGCCGCAGGGGCAGTTCGGGTCGTCTCTGGCTCCCCAGTGATGGAACATAGCGGCGCACCAGCCATGGCCTGTTCGATAGTGATTGAGGAGGGCCCAATCATAACGTGCTAGGTCAAAGCCGGGTTGATGCTTGCAGGGGTCTGTGATGAGGTGTTTGTTCTTGACCTCAGCTGACTGCCAACTCTGTTTCCAAGAGACTGGAACAGAGAAGTTCAGTGTAGGCATAGGGGAGCAGATTGGGTGAGGAGACATCAAGCGTTGGACAGGGTGGGCGAAGATATATGGTAATGCATGTCTGCTCTACTGGGTGAGCCACCACCCAACCCCCATAAATCAAACTTAATTTAAATAAGATAAAATAAATATTATCGTATCAAGAATAAATACCTGTGAGTTGGAGAGATAGGTCACTAGTTAAGATGTCTGCCTTGCTATGTCCATGAGAAGTGTATGATTCTCAAGAAAACTTCCGTTTTCTATCTCCCTCTCTCTCCCTCTCTGCCCTCTACTTCTTCCTGTCTCTCTGTCTCTCTAAATGCAAATTAAAGAGGTCTGAAGCTGTGAAAGCATGCATGTTAGTCCTAATCTATACAAAAACAAAAGAAGGAAAACAGAAAAAAACACTCTCGTCTCATTAAGTTTGAACTTAGTTCACTCTTAATCTTCATAATTACAGAGAAACACATAATATTATAAGGAGGAATATCGTTCTGCTTATTTATATTCCCTCAATTCAGGCAAACCTTATTAGAAATAGAATACAGAGAACTCTCCATATTTCTCATAAAGTTTAATATTAAACATTAGAACAGACCAAAGTGACACAAGGGAATGTAATGAGATTTACAAGTAACAATTAAAATTATATTTTTGAGCCTGTGATGGATTAGAACATCAATTAATATTCTTAGAGAAATGGAGAGAGTTATGATTTCACTCATTCTCACTATTTTTCCTCATCTTGGGCCATAACCGAAAAATGATTAAATAGCAAATTAAGAACTTTCACACTAAAAAATCAATAATTAACTCTGTTATACAGTCCATTTGAAATCACTGGGAAATTAATTGGCTTTCCTGTGTTCATCATATAATCATACCCAGTCTAAGTCTATGATTTTTAAAATGAAAATCTATATCATTGTGTAAATGACATTGTATAAATGTGTGATTTCTTGCTGTAACAAACCTGAAAGAACAAGTTTACTTACATGGTGAATAGGTTCTTTCTTATATATTTGCCTACCTGGCTTCACCTTTCTACTGTTTCCTTTTTTAAAAAATACTATATGGTGTTCTGGGAGATACTGCAGTGGATAAAGCTTTGGACTCTCAAGCATGAGGTTTAAGTTCAATCCCCAGCTGCATATGTACCACAATGATGCCTCTCTCTCCTCCTATCTTTCCCATTAGTAAATAAAATCTTTTTAAAAAAATAAAAAAAAAACCTTTATAAAATATGTACAAAGACTGAGGTCAGTTAAGTCTGTCATGTCTCCCAGTATGATCTGACAAGTCAAGAAAAAAACTAAAAAACAAGATAAATTCATTGTGTCCTTGTGCTTTACTTCTAGCATTCCACTTCAGATATTTTATCTCCTAGTTTCACCATTCTATATATAAAAATTTTTTTTACATTTAGCTGTCAACTTGATATAATGACAAGGGGATAAAAGAGTCACAGACTTTTAGAGACAAAACAGAAATTAGAGACAATCAGGTCCTTCATTTTCAGATAAAGTTATCTGAAAGTCTAGAGAACTAGTGTTTGCTAGTAACAGAGTCAAAATTAAACATAATGACTCATGATCCCAGAACCAATGAGACAAATGCTAAAAGCTGCAGTCAAATGTCACTCAGTGTGCCCAGGTACCCAAAAAATAGATGATTGGCTGAGAAAGTTGTGGTATATATACACAATGGAATACTACTCAGCTATTAAAAATGGTGATTTCACCTTCTTTACCTTATCTTGGGTAGAGCTTGAAGGAATTTTATTAAGTAAGATTAGTTAGAAAAAGAAGGATCAACTTGGGATGATATCACTCATAGACAGAAGTTTAAAAATACTACCATAATGCCAACTTGACATCCCTGGGCACATGACCTCAACAGTAGTGTGTCCTGGAACCCCATATCCCAAGAGCCCTACCCTAATAGGGAAGATAGAAACAGGCTGAAAGTATGGATTGACTGGACCTGTAAACATCCATGTCTAGCAGAGAAACAATTATAGAGGCCAAACCTCTGATCTTCCGTGCCCCATAGAGATCTTTGATTTGTACACCTAGAGGACTAAAGAATGGGGAAGCTTCCAGTGGAAGAGATGAAAAATAGCACTCTGGTGGTAGGAGTTGTGTGAATTGTGCCCCTCTTATCCCATAATCTTGTTTATCAATATTAAATCACCAATGATAATAATAGTCAACAATAATAATAATAATAAAGAGAAGCTGAGAAATAAGAAAACACAAAACAGAACTTGGACTGGATTTGGTTTATTGAACCACAGTAAAAACTCTGGAGTGGGAGAGAGGGTTCAGTTAATGGAACATATTGGTAGAAGAGAAAATAGAGGGGGTTGAATTGTGGAAAACTGATAAATATTACACATGCACAAACTACTATATTTTACTGTTGACTGTAAACCACTAATAATGAAAAAAAGTGTCATCCAGTAAGAGCAGGGCTAAGTACCCCTTCTATTTTTAAATCATTTTATTTTATTTATTTGATTATATTATTTATTTTTATAAATAACATGTTTTTAAAGTTGCAGATATTTTAATTAATTAATTAATTAATTAATCTGACAGAGACTGAGAGGAAACAAGAAGGAAAGGGAAGAGAGAGAGGGAAAGAGAAAGAGATACATATGCAGCGCAGCTCTACCAATTGCAAAGCATCCCCCCAGAAGGTGGGGACCTGTGCTAATTTTGATAAATCATTGGGGTTTAGTATTTAGCATTGTTCTAGTTAAGATTACAGATCTATCTGAGCACATATATACCTCCTTCCTGATAACAGTTTCAAATTATGTGCTATTGTTTAATGTATTCCGTCAATATATATCAAACCTTTTCTGAAAGTGTTCTAGGTACTGAAGATTAGTAAATGAATTGTGCCCTTTATATTCTGAACTAGGCAGGGAGAAAATGAACAGAAACAGGTTTGGATAAGTTTTGAGTTAAGGGTATAAATAATTAAAATAATTCTTACTAGTATTCCTATTATTGATTTTAATCTTTTTTACTTGAAAATATATAGCCTTATGCTGATCATGAGAGAATAATTGGAAGATTAAAAGAAGAGGAAAATTTGTTTGTTGTTTTTGTTGTTTGTGTGTTTGTTTGTTTGCTTTGCCTCCAGGATTATCATTGGGGCTCAATGCCTGCACTACAAATCCACTATTCCTGGAGGCCATTTTTCCCTTTTTTTTTGCCCTTGTAGTTGTTGCTGTTGGATAGGACAGAGAGAAATAGAGAGATAAGTGGAAGACAGAGAGAGGGAGAGAAAGACAGACACCTGCAACCTGCTTTACCACCTGCCACAGGTGGGGAGATTGGGTCTCCTATAGGGATCCTTATGCTGGTCCCTGTGCTTTGCATTATGTGTGCTTCACCCGCTGCACTACTGCCCAGCCCCAAAGAATCTGTTTAAAGAACTAAAGAGAGCATATTAGGAATGAATTAAAGGACTGTTCACAAGAGTTAAAATTCTAGCTGTGATTTTTACACTGAAACACTATAAGGAGAAAATAAAATTTTAGTATAGAAGTCTTTCACTTCTTTTGTTAAGTTTATTCATAGGTATTGTTATTTTTGTTGATATATTGTAGGGGACTGCTTTCTGTATTTCTCCTTCTGAATAGTGTTTGCCTAAAAGAATGCCACTGTCTTTTGCATATTAATTTTGTAACCTTCTATCTTACTATATTGCTTGATAATTTCTAGGAGCTTCTGTAGGTTTTTCTATGTGTGTTATTATTTCATCTGCAAATAATGACAGCTTGATTTCTCTTCCAATCTGTATCTTTTTAATTTCCTTCTTTTGCCTACTTACTATGGCAAGAACTCCCAACACTAGACTGAATAGTAACGGTGATAGTGGGAAGCCCTGTCTAATACGTAATGTAAATGAGAACACTTTCAGTTTCTCACTATTGAGTATAACGTTGGCTATAGATTTTTCTGTATGTGAACTCCACTAGATTCATGAATTTTACACCTAGTCCCATTTTTTGTAGTGTTTTTATCATGAAAGAATGTTGCGTTTTGTCAAAGTCTGTCTCTGCATCCATTGAGGTAATCATGTGCTTTTTAGTTTTCCTTTTATTGATTTGGTGGATCACATTGGTTGATATACACATATTGAACCAACCTTGATTCCCTGGGATACATTCCCTGTGGTCATGATATGAAATTCATTTTACTATACTGCTATATTTGGTTGGCTAGAATTTTGAAGATTTTTTAAAATTATCTTTATTTATTGGATAGAGACAGCCAGAAACCGAGAGGGAAGGGGGAGATAGAGAGGGAGAGAGATAGAGAGATACCTGCAGTGCTGCTTCACCACTTGCAAAGCTTTCCGTCTGCATGTAGGGACCGGGGACTCAAACCCAGGTCCTTGTGCACTATAAGCTGTGCACTCAACCAAGTGAGCCACCACCCGGCCCAATGGCTAGAATTTTGTTCAGTATTTTAGCATCTATATTCATCAGAATATTGATCTGTAGTTTTATTTTTCTGTTGTGTCTGTCTGCTTTAGGTATAAGGATAATGTTAACTTCATAGAAAGTAGAAAGGAGTATTCCTGTGTCTTCAATATTTTGGAAGATCTTGAAAAATATGGGTATTATCTCTTCTCTGAAGGTTTTGTAGAATTCATTTGTAAAACTATTTAGGCCTGGACTTTTATTATTGGGAAGGTTCTTGATGAGTGTTCCTTTTTCTTTTCTTTTTTTTTAATAGCTGTATTGGCTTGTTCATGTTTTCTAATTCCTCTTGGTTCAATTTTGGAAGGTTATATGTTTCTAGGAGCCTAGCAATTTTTACAAATTCTCTAGCTTGGTGATATGTGTACAGTTATGTGTACACCTATGTTCATGGCAGCACAACTTGTAATAGTCAAAACCTGGGTGCAACCCAGGGGTCCAATAACAGATGAATGGCTGAATAAATTGTGGTATATATACACAATGAAATATTACTCAGCTATTAAGAATGATGCATTCACCTTCTTCACCTCATCTTGGAAGGAGCTTGAAGGTATCATATTAGGTGAGATAAGGCAGAAAGAGAAGGATGAAAATGGGAGGGTGTCACTCATGGACAGAAGTTGAGAAATAAGAACAGAAAGGGTAAACACAAAGTAGAACTTGGACTGGGTTTGGTAATTGCACAAAAATAAAGGGCTCTGGAGGCGGGGAGGTGCAGGGAGCTTTCAGGTCTTGGTGCATAATGATGGAGGAGGACCTTGTCTGGGAAAGAGAATGTTTCACAGAAAACTGAGAAATTTTACATATGAACTATCAACTATATTTACTGTAGACATTTTATCCCCCTAAAAAGAAAGAAGATGCTGTCAGTGTAAAGTATCACATTGATATTATATATCCAAGTACACTAGCAATGGAAATTCAATGCAGTGGAACAAACATGTATTTTAAAAGCTCTAGAAAATGCAGGGCAATGTTTAGACATGATTTCTAAATAGAGGAAAGGGAAAAAGAAAAAGAACTTTAACATTTTGCTTTTTAAGGAAATGCTGATTTATAGGGATATAGTTCCACAGCTCCCCATGATGGATGTACTCCTCACCCTCCACCAAACTGTCATAAGTCACAGAATTCCCATCCTACACCCCCCAAAAAAACCAGCTGAGTTCTCCCACTCTTGAGTCCTCAGATCTGAATGTTAACAAGAAATAGAAATAAAAGGATTCAAGGTTTGAAATCAATAAGCACTTCAAGAAAAGAATAGTAGGTACTGAGAAAGGTATGTGAAGGACAGATGGACCATTTTTGTTTAATAAAGGAAGATTTTTTAAAAATTGAGAAGAGGACAATTTATGGTTCTGAGAATATCTCATTAAGCTAGGGCACCAGTGGAATACATTTCAGTAGAAAAAATCATGGAACAGCACAATAGAGTAGAGCAGTGACTAGGCCATTGTGTCTTGGTCATGCAGTCAATGCATTAGGAACATGAGTGACCTGGAAGTTGGTGAATGGTGAGCTAGAAGCATAGAAAGCAAGTACATAATCTTCATTTATCACATCCTGCTCTGAGAATTGGAATATGAGATAAATGAAAGCTGCATTCTATTAACAAACATGTTTAAAAATAACTTAAAATATGAGTAAAAGTCAAAATACAAAGCAAGGTAACGGAATTAAAAGGACTAGATAAGAGACATACAAAAAGAATGTTACCTAAGTAGGCAACATTTCAGCAACATTATAGAAGCCAGCTGTGCTAAGATCAGGGGAAAGCATTTTTGACAGAGCTACAAATGTGTATTAAATTACCAAAAGAAGAAAGAGTCTGATGTATTTAAAGAAATAATATTGTTGTAGCCAGGTAGTGCCGTACCAGGTTGAGCACAAATATTACCATGTACAAGAATCTGAGTTCAAGTCCTTAGTCTGTAGCTGTGAAACTTCATAGGCAGTGAAGTAGTGCTGCAGATGTCTCTCTTTCTTCCTCTCTATCTCCCCTTTCTTCTCAGTACTTTTCTATCAAATTAAAATAATAATTAATAAATAAACACAAAGAAGTTTATGGGGCTAGATGGTAACTAATTACTGAATTAACTGATTCAGTAGAGCACATGTGTTCTCATGTGTTTGGACTCAGGTTCAAGACACCATTCCCCACCTGTATGGTAGAAGCTTCATGAGTGGTGAAGTATTGATACAGGTGTTTCTCCTTCTCTCTGTTTCTGTTACTTTCTATTCCTGTCATACTCCCTATTAAAAAAAAAGATGAAGAAAAAAAAAAGAAAGAAAGAAAGAAAGGAGGGAGGGAAGAAAGAAAGAAAGAAAGATAGAAAGATAGCAGCATAGTTGAAATTTAATGTATAAGGTAGGGACTGAAGTGAGGTATATTGTCCAAGAAGGAGAATGGGGGATTGGAGAGAGAGATCACTGAATAGGATACACGTCTTGCCAGTTACAGCCCAGGTATGAACTCTGGCACAGTGTTAGAGCTTCTGTAACATCTGGGAAACTATTGCTGTGATGCCTCTTTCTCTGTTTCTCAACCTCTGAACAACAAAGCTACCAGGAATGGTGAAATTGCATATATTGGAGTGTAATACAGGGCTCTGTAAAAAAAAAAAAAAGTGAGGATAACATAGTTAGAGTCAAAATTATCTGTGATAATGAACTCAAGCATCATCCTTAATATAATTTAAGCATAGCATTTTGTGGATGAGCTTAACTCCAATGTCTGTTAAACAGAAATAAAAGGTCACATTTTCAAAATGACAACTGAAAGTTAAAAGATATTGTGGTCCCTACTGGTCCCAAGACATTTATAGAATGAAAAGGGGAGGGAGTGAGGACAGAGAGAAGCGAGAGTAGATTTTCATTCATTAAAACCTTTGTTGATGTAAACTCAGTTACAATCAAGTGCCTTTATTCATTCATTGTGAAATGCAATCCAGAGGTAAAAATTGCCTGCTCATGTTCCACTTAACCTCAGAGAAGAGTTACAGAGTCTGTGGGTCCTTATAGACAGGCAATTGCCTCACTGTTGAGGCAACCCATCAAAATGCTCCTGTGTCTTTCTGTTCTACTGGCTGTGAGAGGCCAGAAGTCTTGAGTCAAGATGGAGAAAGGTAACTTGTTGAAGGCCCTTGAGGAAATCTCTGAAAGGAGACACCTTGGCTAAGAATTTGGACATGCAAATGAAATTGGCAGTTCCAGGCCTGTGGGTAGGCTCAGGGAATAACTTCTTGTCTGAAAATCTCAGAAAACCACAATGAATTGGCTTTGAACCAAGTTTGAACTGAGGACAGTTTCTACCTGTGATACCTGACAAAGCCTTACTAGGACTTAAATGATTGGGGGTAAGTTTTTGGCTTGGAGTCAGACTTTCTTAATAAAGAAAACTATTTGGCTAAGAAGGGAAAAAAACAGATATAAGAATGAAAGAGAAAGGACTATTCAATGAAATATTATGATGACATCTCTGAAATGTATGCTCCTGAGGGACAAAAGAAAATCTGCTTGTATTAAGGTCTACTGGGTGTAGATCTCAACTTCCTGTTAAATATGCAACTTTTGAAATTAATTTCTTCTTCTTTGATTCCTTGGTATCAGTTTGTGAAAAATGTTCAGTTCACAATAAATTAGTTATGACACTAACCTCTATAATGAGGAGGAATTGGGCCTTTGTAATAATACTTTACAGAAGATCATATTAGGAAGGTCACAAACTCAGAAGCCTTTGAGATCCAGGTAAGCAAGTAAGAAGGCAATGTAAATACATAAATAAGTTGCGAGTAAAACATGTAGAAGTAAGAATGGTGAAGAACAACATCTGTGATCTGCCTAGAGGCCTTTAAATTCAGCGAAAACAGTGGCAGAAACAGCACTGTGCAAGCAAAAGAAGAGAGTTCTGTGTCGTCCTGCGCCATGGAGAGACATGCTAACTATACGCCTTGTCTTGATGCTGAATGCGAGCAACTACTAAAGCAGTATGATGAGTCAGGCGACCCACATGTGGCTGACCATCTCATTGCCTCCCTGGATGCAGCACGCCAAGCCCGCTGGCAACAACTCACGGAAAGTCTGAACTTCACCCACTCAAGTAGGAAGGCCTGGAAGCTTCTTCACAGACTGGGTGCCGGTAGCCAGCCCCCTCCTGTCTCCCATCCTCCTGTATCTCCAAACTCAGTGGCCAGTCACCTAACTCAAGTTGGACTTGCTAAGATCGACCCAGTCTGGAAAAGAGAAATTTCCCATGAGTGGTCATCCCACTTCAGGTTATCTTGTCCATCTCCAAAACTCTCTCCCTTTACACTGTCTGAACTGGAAGATGCTTTGAAGAGGGTTAAACCGGGAACAGCTGCTGGCTATGATAACATCACCCCAGAACTCATTCTTAACCTGGGTCCCGCGGCAAAGAAGTGGCTCACTTCATTCCTGTCCCACATCTTGGAATCTGAGTCTATGCCCAAAGTTTGGCGTCGTGCGAAGATTATAGTGGTTTTGAAACCAAAGAAAGACCCAATATTGGCCGCCAGCTATAGACCAATTTCTCTCCTCTCCGTGTGTTACAAACTCCTTGAGAGGCTGCTTCTGTCATGTATTTCTCATCTTACAGAGAAATTCCTATCACCCACCCAAGCTGGTTTCCGCCCAGGAAGATCTACCTGCGAACAAGCCCTGGCCCTCTCAACTTACATTGAAAATGGATTCCAGAAGAATTTAAAGATGGGTGCTGTCTTTGTTGATCTCACAGCAGCCTATGACACGGTCTGGCACCGTGGTCTCCTAGTCAAGATCTCAAAATGCCTGCCTCCATGGGTGGCCAACACTATATTGTTTCTTCTCCAAAACAGAAGATTCCGGGTGCATCTGGGTGACAAATCTAGCAGATGGAGACTTGTCTCAAGTGGCCTCCCCCAGGGCTCTGTTCTGGCTCCTACGCTATTTAATATTTACATCAATGACCTCCCACAAACTTCTTCAAGGAAGTTCATCTACACCGATGATATCTGCTGTGCAACTCAGGCATCCAAGTTCGACATCCTCGAGGAAACACTCACGAAAGACATGTCTCTGAGATCCGATTACTGTAAAAAATGGCGACTAATCCCTAGCACTGCAAACATGGTATCATCTGTTTTCCATCTACACCATGCCTCGGCCTTGTGTGAGCTTAATGTGCAGCTTGGCGATACGAGAATCCAGCATGAAGCCCAGCCAGTCTATCTTGGCGTTACCCGATCGCACTCTGTCATTTCACGAACATCTCATAAAAACTGCAGCAAAGGTGGGCGCGAGGAATAACATCATTGCAAGACTGGCCAGCTCCTCATGGGGCACCATTATAGATATATTATGGACAATTAAAATACATAAATCATATATTTTATGTAATATTAAAATTAAAAATTAATATAAAAAATATAACATGACACGTATTAAGTGGTGGTGAAAATGAAGAGAACACAGTGAAGAAAAATGCAAAGAAAATGTGGTCCTTTTCCAGCCATGACATCATCTCCCCAGACAATAATTTGGATCCACCTGCATATCAGATTTCAGGCTCAGGGAAAAAAAAAAAAAACGCTAGTATATCCACAGGCTCTTAGAAATATAACTAAAATATGCCTACAAGATATCTACAATACAGAGACCCCCCCACCCAATTCTTTATCTGCACTATTCCAACCTTTAGGTTCAAGAGTAGACAACAATTTGTTTGGCATTATATGTTAAATCTCTTTTCAACCACCAGGTTCCAGATGCTAGCATGATGCCAACCAGACTTCCCTAGACAGACAACCCACCAATGTGTCCTTGTTGTTAAAATTTCGGAAGGCTCTGGTCGGGCTGGCTTGCTTCACGGCGGGTAACAGAGATGCGGAGACAACAGCTGGGCAGGGAAGCTGTATTTCTTTATTCAGGAACAACGATTCATAAACTAAGACAAACTAATCACCAAACAGAACTCTGCTGTCTCTTTGCAGCGGCACAAGCACTCCCTCTTACTCTTGAACTCAGGAACTCTCCAACTCTAGAACTCTCCGAACTCAGGAACCCAGGAACTCTCTCTCTCTGGAACTCTCGGACTCAGGAACCCTCAGGTTCCTTGGGGCGGGGCCAAGCAGGCCCGCGGAATTAACAGGACTGATCCAATTCTCTTGGCGGGGGGAGGGCTAGGACAAACCAATGTAAAGCATACGACATGTCCTGGAGCTTCAATTCCCCAGAGTCCCACCCTACTAGGAAAAGAGAGAGGTAGGCTGGGAGTATGGATCTGTCAATACCCATGTTCAATGGGGAAGCAATTACAAAAGCCAGACCTTCAACCTTCTGCATCCCACAATGACATTATTTGTATATAACTGTGCCAAAGATTGGTTCTGTTTTCCCTGGTCTAAGCATTTAAGAGTCAACATATCAAAGACTCAGCCTATGGCCTGTGCATTTAAAAGTTTGAGACATTCAATCAATTTTTCTCCTCTCATATTAATTAAACAGTGATTTAAGTGACTACAGATTAGTAGGAGTGTACATAAACACTATTCCTACCACCAAAAGACTGTGTCCCATCCCATATCCCCACCCCCCACTCACACCATAAAGCCAAACATCTACCCTCACCCTAAACCCAGGGATTTCACTTTGGTGCCCTAAACCAAATTCAGTCAAATCCTGCTTGGAGTTTCCCTCTCTGTTCTTTGATCTCAACTTCTGTTTATGTGTAGTATCTCATACTCATCTTAATCTTTCTGACTTAGCTCACTTAACATGATTTCTTCTAGCTCCATCCAAGATGGGTCAGAGATGGTGGATTCATTATTCTTAATAGCTGCTTAGTATTCCATTGTGTATATATATACCACAGCTTTCTCAGCCACTCATCTGTTTGGGGGCACTTGGGTTGCTTCCAGTGTTTAGCTATTATGAATTGTGCTGCTGTGAGCATAGGTGTACACAAATCTTTTTGGTTGGGTGTTATGGAATACTTGGGGTATATCCCCAGGAGAGGAATTACTGGGTCATATGGAAGGTCCATGTCTAGCCTTGTGAGAGGTCTCCAGACTGCTCTCCACAGAGGAAGGGCCAATTCACATTCCCATCAGTGCAGAAGGGTTCCTTTGTCACCACAACCTCACTAGCATTTGTTGCTATTGTCCTTTTTGATATATGCCATTCTCACAAGGGTAAATTGGTTTCTCAGTGTTGTTTTCACATTTCTCTGACAATCAGTGACCTGGAGCAATTTTTCATGTGTTTGTTAGTCTTTTGAATCTCTTCTGTTGTGAATATTCTGTTCATATCCTTTGCCCATTTTTGGATGGGATCATTTGCTTTTTTGACGATAGGTTTGCTGAGCTCTTTGTATAGTTTGGTTATTAGTCTCTTGTCTTACGTATGGCATGTGAAAAATTTCTCCCATTTTGTGAGGGGTCTCCTTGTTTGTGTAGGAGTTTTTCAATTGGATGTAGTACCATTGATTTGTTTTTGCTTTAGTATTCCTTGCAATTGGGTTTGTATCATCAAAGATGTCCTTGAGGTTTAGGTAGGAAAGTGTCCCACCAGTTTTCCTTTAAGTATTTGATAGTTTCTGGTCTAACATCCAGGTCCTTGATCTATTTGGAGTTGATTTTTGTTTCTGGTGAGATGAAGTGGTTCAGTTTCATTTTTCTGCATGTTTCAACCCAGTTTTCCCAGCAGCACTTATTGAAGTCAGCTTCCTTTTTCCATTTAATACTTTGGGTTTTCAATTCTGTTCCATTGGTCTGTATGCCTATTTTTGTTCCAGTGTCAGGCAGTTTTGATGATGATGGCCTTACAATATAATTTGAGATCTGGGAGTGTTTTTGTTTCTTTTCTTCAAGATTATTTTGGTGATTTTTGGTATTTTCTGGTTCCAGATAAATGATTGTAATTTTTGCTCTATTCTCTTAATGAAGCTTGGTGGAATTTTGATGGGTATCACATTAAATTTGTATACGTCTCGGGACTTGAGCAGTAGCACAGTGGGTTAATCACAGATGGCACAAAGTGCAAGGACTCACATAAGTATCCTGGTTCAAGCTCCTGGTTCCCCACCTGCAGGTGGGTCATGTCACAGGTGGTGAAGCAGGTCTGCAGGTGTGTATCTTTCTCTCCCCCTCTCTCTTCCCCTCCTCTATCCATTTCTCTCTGTCCTATCCAATAACAACAATATTATCACCAACAACAAAAGAGCAAGGGCAACAAAAGGGAAAATAAATCATAATAAAAATTTTTTTAAAATTGTATATGGCTCTGGAGACAATATACATTTTGATGATATTAGTTCTTCCTATCCATGAACATGGGATGCCTTTCCATTTCTTGGTATCAGTTTCTATTTCCTTAAATAGTGACTCATAGTTTTCAGTATACAGGTCTTTCACTTCTTTGGTCAGGCTTATTCATAGATATTGTATTGATTTTCCTGCAACAGTGAATGGGAGTGATTTCTAGATATCCTCTTCTTCAGATATAGTGTTTCCATAAAGAAAAGCCACTGCTTTTTTATAGTGATTTTGTAGCCTGACCCCTTGCTATATTGCCTAATAACTTCAAGTAGTTTTCTGCTGGTTCTTTAGGTTTCTCTATGTATACTATCATATCATCTGCAAAGAGTGAGAGCATGACTTCTTCCCTTCCTTTCTGTATTCCTTTGATTTCTTTCTCTTGCCTGATTGCAATGGTAAGAACTTCCAATTCTGTGTTGAAGAGTAATGGTGATAATGGACAGCCCTGTCTGGTCCCTGATCGGAGGGGGAATGCTTTTAGCTTCTGTCCATTGAGTATAATGTTGGCTGTAGGTTTGCTACATATGGACTCCACTATCTTGAAGAATTTCTCATCTATTCCCATTTTTTGTAGTGTTTTGAGCCTGAGTAGGTGTTGGATTTTGTAAAAGGCTTTCTCTGCATCTGTTGATATAATCATGTGGTTTTTGCTTTTGTTTTTATTAATGTGGTGAATGACATTGATTGACCTACATATATTGAACCAGCCTTGTATTCCTGGGATAAATCCTTGTTGGTCATGATGAACAATCTTTTTGATATACTGCTATATCTGGTTGGCCAGGATCTTGTTTAGTATTTTGGTATCTGTGTTCATCAGAGATATTAGTCTGTATTTTTCATTTTTTCGCTGTGTCCCTTTTGGTATCAGGGTGATGTTGGCTTCATAGTAGGTGTAAGGGATTGTTATTGTTTCTTCGATTTTTGTGGATGAGCTCTAGAAGTATAGGTATTAACTGTTTCCTGAAGGTTTTGTAGACTTCACTCATAAAGCCATCTGGTCAAGGACTTTTGTTTTGGGGGAGATTATTAATAACTGTTTCAATGTTTTTGTCTGTGATGGGTGCATTTAGGTTTTGTAGTTCTTGGTTCAGTTTTGGAAGGGCATATTATTTTAGGAATTCTTCTATTTCTTCCAGATTATCTAGCTTGCTGTTGTATACTTCTTCATAGAAGTTTCACATGATTTTCTGGATTTCTGTGGGGTCAGTTGTAATATCTTCTCTATGTTCACAATTCTATTTATTTGAGTATTCTCCCTTTTTTTTAAAGTGTGTCTGACTAGGGATTTGTCAATCTTGTTTAATTTTCCAAAGAACCAATATTTGGATTTGTTGATCTTTTGTATGGTTCTCTTATTTTTGAAGTTGTTTATTTCCGCTCTAATTTTAGTGATTTCTGTCCTTCTAGTTGCTTTAGGGTTCCTTTGTTCCTCTTCCTCTAAATCATTAAGGCTTGCACTAAGGTCATTTATTTGAGCTTTTTCTTGTTCTCCAATGTGTGATTGTATGGCTGTGATTTTCCCTCTCAGTACTGCTTTAGTTGTGTCCCAAATATTTTGATAAACTGTGTCTTCATTTTTATTTGTTTCCCAAAACATTTGAATTTATTGCTTGAGTACTTCTCTGATCCAGTGGTTCTTAAGCAGCATGATGTTGAATTTCCAAATTTTGTGGCTTTTAGTAATTTTCTGTTTGTTGTTGAATTTTAGCTTTCCTTCACTGTGGTCTGAGAAGATACTTGGGATGATTTCAATGCTCTTTAATTTCTTTATACTGTCTTTGAAGCCTAACATGTGGTCTTTCCTTGAGGATGTGCTGTGTGGATTTGAAAATAATGTGTATTCACTTTTTTTTTTTTGGGTGAAGAACTCTAAAAATATCCAGGAGGTATAGCCTGTCCATCTCTTCATTTAATTTTCTTGTTTCTTTGTTAATTCTCTGCTTTGCTGATCACTTTTAAGCTCACCTGCATATTAGCTATTGGGCTCAGGCAAAAACTACTAAATTCAAGGGCCACTTGGAATATAATAGACTTCCTAGCTTCTTCCCATATGAAGATCCTTAGTCCCAACTGCCATATTGTTACATTTATGTTCCTGTTTATTAAACAGCTGCTTCAATTTATATTACTGATTTCTGTCCACCAAATTGCAGATCCTACTATGACGCCATCCTATCTTCCCTGGATTGATGACCTCACCAGTTTTGTCCTGAAACCTTACCTCCTAGGAGCCCTATCCCACAAAGATAGAAACAAAATGGGGGGATGAGTTGATCTGCCAGTGATCATGCTCATGGTTAGCAAAGAAACAATTACAGAAGCCAGACCTCCCACCTTCTGCACCCCATAAAGAATTTGGGTCCCCCATAGGACCTGTCCCTGAACTTGCAGCAACAATGGTAGAGAGTGTTCCATCTTCTTAAGTGAGGCTGGACAACATATTCTATGGTACACCTGAGAAAAATGGGTCCTGATAATTGGGGAAGCTTGGAATGTTTCTACTGATGACCACAGAATGTGTGGTCAGATCTAAAGGGATGCAGAGGTCACATAGGCTCCTAAGCTGAATATGGGCTCCAGATCAGATCAAATTGATGGAGTTTACTATCAACAATATTTATACACCTTTATCATATTTGGGAGCTACTCTCCTCCCAGATCCAGCTTTCTGGTCCTTTTTTCAGCCATGACATCATATCATCTCCCCAGACAATAACTAGGATCCACCTGCATATCAGATTTCAGGCTCAGGGGAAAAAACAAACAAACAACAGCAACAACAACAACAACAAAAACCTAGTATAGCCACAGGCCCTTTGGAGACCCCCACCCCCAACTCTTCATCTGCATTACTCCAGACTTTAGGTTCATGATTAGTCAACAACTTCTTTGGCTTTATATGTTAACTCTCTTTTCAGCCACCAGGTTCCAGATTCTAGCGTGATGCCAACCCTGGACAGACAACCCCACCAATGTGTCCTGGCGATCTGATTCCCAGAACTCCGCTCCACTTGTGAAATAGAGAGGCAGGCTGGGAGTATGGATTAACCTGTCAACACCCATGTTCAGTGGGGCAGCAATTACAGAAGCCAGACCTTCAACCTTCTGCATCCCATAATGACCTTGGGTCCATACTCCCAGAGGGTTAAAGAATACGAAAGCTATCAAAGGAGGGGATGAGATACAGAATTCTGGTGGTGGGAATTGTGTGGAGTTGTACCTCTCTTATTTTATGGTTTTGTCAGTGTTTCCTTTTTATAAATAATAATAATAATAATAATAATAATAATAATAATAATAATAATAATAATAATAAAGTATTTCGGTCCATACTTCCAGAGAGATAAAGAATAGGGAAACTTCCAATGAAGAGGATGGGATTCAGAACTCTGGTGGTGGAAATTATATTGAATTGTTCTTATCTTATCCTACAATCTTATTAATTATTAGTAAATAACTAATACAAAAATTTAATTAAATAAATGGAATACTCATTTAATGTTTTCTTTATAGAATAATAGTATTCTGGACAATAGTGTGCTGAGTGAAGTCACAGTCATACTAGAATGACAAATGAAATAGTGAAAAATGGGGAGTCGGGCTGTAGCGCAGCGGGTTAAGCGCAGGTGGCGCAAAGCACAAGGACCGGCATAAAGATCCCGGTTCGAACCCCAGCTCCCCACCTGCAGGGGAGTCGCTTCACAGGCAGTGAAGTAGGTCTGCAGGTGTCTCTCTTTCTCTCCTCCTCTCTGTCTTCCCCTCCTCTCTCCATTTCTCTCTGTCCTATCCAACAACGATGACAACAACAATAATAACTACAACAATAAAACAACAAGGGCAACAAAAGGGGATAAATAAATAAAATAAATATTAAAAAAAAAAGAAATAGTGAAAAATGTTGGCTATTAGATTGTACTTGAATGCATTAACTATCAAAGAAATAAAACCTTGTATTATACTGTACATCTTTCAAACTTTGATATTTATATTGTTCTAAGAGCTTCTTAACCTGTGTTAAAGAAAAGAAAAAAGAGGAAAGAAAGAAATGTACTATATATAGGTGGTTCCTTTTACTGAGGAGAACTAAAGCCATGAGATTCAATTTATCTATGAGTGTTCAGTTTGATTAGAGTGCAGGAGAGAATCTGTGATAACAGATTTCTAAATCCATGCAGGTTAACCAATAAAAACTTCACACACAGTATACATCCGTTGCTGAACAATGGTCAATGATGGACTCTGTGGTATATACAAACCACAGTGATCACAATAGACTGTCCCATATAACCTAGGTATGTAGTATGCCATGTTGATTTGTGTAATTAAAATTTATGATATCATATGATGAAATAATGTATTGGTGAATTTTTCATATCATAACCTAGTTATGAAATGGTGCAAAGCTATGTGATTACAGTCAGGGAGAGGTAATTCATGCCACCACTCAGGGACTATGAACCTTTCTATAGTGTGCCTGTCTCCTTCTCCAGGTAATCTCTACATGTCTGATCCATTAAGCCAATAGGTAGGGAAATAACTTTGTTTTTTTATATGTTTGACATGAAATTGATAAATATCCTTTTCACTTGCATTCCATTGATCAGCACTCAGGGCTATGGTCACTTTTAACAGCAAGGGACACAGTAAACATTGTCTAGTCTAGCTATGCCCAACAGAAAAATTAGACTATTTTTGGTAACTACATAGTTTCTACCACAGTCAGCAATAGATCACAGGATATGTCACCACTTGTGAGCTTTTTATCATGGGACTATTTCACTTTTGCTAGTAGTCACTCCTTTCTTCAATTTTAGATTTCATTTGCTCAATTCCTCAGCAAAGGGAACATCCCTAGAAGAGAGGGCATATTCATAAATTCTATTTATTTTACCATCCACCAAGTCATTCTAAAAGTCACAGCTCCTCTTAAGAGGATTTAAGAAACAGCCAGATAACAGAGAAACAAAATGAGCTTTGACAGTATCTGGACTTTTGGATTATAACAGGGATATCTCAACACCATGGGTTTCTCATTACTCTATTAAATTTTCTGATAATAATTTAACACAAATTCTAGCAAGGTGTTTTCCTGAGTTCTGTGATGTATAGATAAGGGCCATAGGAGGAGATAGAAGGGGTGGGGGGAAGCTCCACTTTGCCATTATAATTCTAATGTTACTTGGTGCCAGGGATATGCAAAGGTCCCACAAATATAGCCCAGTGCATCTGACTGACTGAAAGTATAATTTTCTCTGGATTCCTGTGTTCTTTGTAAATTCCCCCACCAACACCCCAACCTGAGGGTTCCTTTCCAGTGCTTTCTCTTTTGCTTCCCCGTTTCAGTTTTGTGCAGATGTGCACAATTTTACCCAAGGCTTACTCTAGCTTGAACTTCCTCCCAGTTTATGACTTTGCCATGTCTGTTTCCTTTCCACTGATTTTAAAGATTTCTAGGACTCTATGAAAAGAACATATTCAGATGAGAGGTAGGATAGCAAGTGGTGGAGAGGGAAATAACATATATACTTTAAGTATTTTCAGGAGGAGACATCTTGTTTTACCTTAGATGAGGGCCATTTTAATTTAAATTATTTTTTAGGCAGCTAGGCAAGTGATTATCTACAAAATCTAAGAATATTTAAAGAAATACAGCCTTTCTTACTCCCCAACCACCCTCATTCCCATTCTGACATTAATTCTGTTTTAAAGAGAAAAAAAAATGTTTTACTCTGTCACCCTGTGCAAAGCAAAGACAGTCTGTTCTTAGAACTTTGTTCTTTAATGGTGGCTGTCAAGCTGTTTGAGGTTTGACTAACTTAAATGACACCATTACTCTTTTTTATTATTATTAGAAACAACATCACCCTCAAATCCTTTTCATTATTTTTTCATAAGTTCTAGGATTTAGTCTTCTTGTTGCTGAGCCTCTGATGTTTAAATAACATTTACCCTGAAGCTTTCATCAAATTTTCAGAACACCTTTATTATTTTTAAGCCATTCTCAGTGACATCTCCTCTAGCTTATTGTTTGGAGTGGAAACTTGGGTCAGAAAAGCACAAATTCTTCCAGGTGGGTACACTTTTGCTATTTGTTCTCTTGCTCAAAGTTAGGAAGGACAATATTCTAGATCCGAAGAGGTTGAAGAAGCAAACCTGATACTTTGGTGCTTATAGGAAACACACTTGCCCACCTGCTTTCTTTTCTATGGACTAGAAACAAAGTACTGACAAAAATATCTATCCTCTTCTTGAATCACATTAAGAATCCATCAGGTTGTCTTCGAGTTGTTCACACTTTTCCATCCATTTCTTGGTCTTTTCGCACTTAGTCTGTTCTATCTGTAATGTGTCAATTTTTATCCCTTCACAGACTTTTATGAAATCTAGGTCTCTGCCAAACATTTTTTGTCTTATTTTTCCTTTTTTTGTTAGTATTTTATTTATTTATCCACTTTTGTTGCCCTTGTTTTATTGTTGTAGTTATTATTGTTGTTATTGATGCCCTTGTTGTTGGATAGGACAGAGAGAAATGGAGACAGGAGGGGAAGACAGAGAGGAACAGAAAAGATAGACACCTTCAGACCTGCTTCATCACCTGTGAAGTAACAGGCAGCCAGGGGCTCCCACTAGGATCCTTAAGCTGGTCCTTGCGCTTTGCACCACGTGCTTTTAACCCACTGCGCTACCACCTGATCCCTTATTTTTACTTTTTCAATATTACTTTTTAATACCTGGAAATTTAATGCGAAGAAGAACAGATTTAAATGATTGTGTATGAGGTCTTAAGGCCCACTTCAAGATACAGGGACTGGAGCAATGAATTCTGGAGTAAGCATTTCAGAGTGGAGACAGAGGAGCTGGATACATAGAGATGAAAGGGAAAGCTTAAAAGGTCATCTGCAGGAAGGAGCTGCAAGTGAAGTACTATAGGTAAAGAGGATATAATACAGGGGAGAAATTTAAAGCTCTTTTAAACAACCTCCACTCAACAAAATACACTTTTGGTAATGCAAACTAGTGGGTCTCAATATTATTTACAGCCCTGACACAACTGAGAGATAGGATAGTAATCAGTGGTAAAAAGTAACTATGATTTGTGGTCTGTCTAATTATTTGCATTTCTGCAAGAAAAATAATCTTGAGATTTTTAGACAGGTACCTGGTAGTTGTTACGATTATACTATAGTTTCAAATAAGAGGTGCAGTTGCTTGCAGGAGACAGTGGACAGTATGCTTTACATTTCGCTAGTAAATTTATAAATATACGTTTTTATATACTAAATTATGTTCAGTGCTAAGTGAAAAGTGCTATACTTTACCAGGTGCAATTTTTAAGAAATATAATTTTTCATAGGGTTTGTGAGGACAACCATTTTTTAAGCATAAAGGTGTATCTTTATCTTTTTACACTCAGAATTTAGTGTTATAATTAAATGATACTTTAAAGACAACTTTAAAAAGTTTTATCTCCAGAATTGACACTTTTGAATAGCAAATTAAAAAAATTTGGGAGTAGGGCAGTAGCACAGTTGGTTAAGCACAGGTGGCACAAAGTGCAAGGACCTGCGTAAGGATCCCAGATTAAGCCCCCAGCTCCCCACCTGCAGAGGGGTCCCTTCACAGGCTGTGAAACAGGTCTGCAGGCATCTATCTTTCTCTCCCCCCTCTGTCTTCCCCTCCTCTCTCCATTTCTCTCTGTCCTATCTAACAACGACATCAATAACAACAATAATAACTACAACAACAATAAAAAACAACAAGGGCAACAAAAAGGAAAATAGATAAATATAAAAAATAAATAAAGCTCAAATAAGGATCAGAAGTCATTTAAAGTAAGCTATTATAGTCCTTATAAAGCAGTAGGTAAAGCAGAAAAAATATTGCAGAGGATTCTGCTTGTTATAATTCTCAATTAAAATGAAGTTTTCCATCTCTTTTGCTATAACTTTTTTTAACAGCTTCCCAGGGGAGTTATTACTTATGGGAAAATTGAGGTAGAACAAATCCTCAGATTTAGATAGATAAAGATATCCTAATGTATGAAGGCTTCTGGAGTAGTCCTTTTTTTATATTTCTTGTGGCACAATGAATGTAGGAACTACAAAGTGATCAGACAGTAAATTTAAAGCCAATTAAAAAAAAGACACTTCACAGGGTCTGTAGCTTGTTTGTGGGGATGTCTGACATGGAAGGTCAAAGAATTAAATACTGGAGTTGGATTTATACCAGACCTGACTGTTTTTATGGCCACTACAACATTTATTGGTATGCTAAGATAAAGTTAATCAAGTGTTGTGCTTCATGGTGGGGAAGCAAAGATTACCTTTCATGAGTTAAGGAAGGACTCCCTCTCTCAGTGAACAGAACAGACACACTGCCCAATCATTTCAGTTTCCCTCATCTCTGGAGGTTATTAGGAGTTCAAATAACCATTGATGGACTTGTGTATTCTTAAGCAAAAATGAATATCACTATGAAACTGTTATATTTTCTAAGATGTGCTGTCCAAGAACATTTGCATTTTTAAATAATTTTCCATAAGACAGAACTTAAATCTTAATTTTTTTTTTTACATAGTCAAAGACAATCCACTAAAACTCCTGACTTCTTTCCTTCTTTAAATTTAGGGTAATATAACAGATTTTATTCAAGGTGATTAAGTTGAATGAAATAAATACAGAATTGACTGTTATTAAATTCTTTCACTCCTATCTGAAATCTAAACAAAACAAATGAATTTTCAAATAATAATAATAATAACAATACTAACTCTTAGAATGTGTGAAAAGTTTGGTGGTTATTGGAGGGAAAAGGGAAGGCAAGTATGTTGGATGGATAAAGGGATGTCAAATGTAATGGCACTGGAAATTTGGTGGTGGATGTGGTGAATTATCAGATTGTGAGACTATTCATAAAATTGTCTTTTTGTTGTTTGTTTTGCCTCCAGGGTTATCAGTGAGGCTTTGTGCCTGCATTACATATGAATCCATTGATCTTGTGGTCAATTTTTTTTTCTTTCGATTTTTTGGATAGGACAGAGAAAGATACTGAGAAGGAAGAAGAAGCTAGAGAGGGAGAGAGAAAGATAGACACCTGGGGCCAGGTGGTGATGCACCTGGTTGAACACACATGTTCCAATGCTTAAGGAGCCAGGATCAAACAACCTGTCCCCACCTGCCGGGGGAAAGCTTCACGGGTGGTGAAGCACGGATGCAGGTGTATCTCTGTCTCTTTCCCTCTCTATCCCCCCTTCCTCTCAATATCTGGCTGTCTCTATCCAATAAATAAATAAGTAAAATAAAAAAAATTAAAAAGAAAGATATACACCTACAGACATGCTTCAGAGCTTGTAAAGAGACTCCCCCATGCAGGTGGGAAGCCAGGGGTTCAAACTTGGGATCCTTAAGTGGGTCTCTCTACTATGTACTATGTACACTTAGCCCTGTGTGGCACCACTCAGCCCCCATAAAATTTTCTTTTCTTTTTAAAGTTTTTTTTTTAAGTATTTTATTTTTGAGAGAGATTCAGAGAGAGAAAGACACAGGGAGAAATGCCGGGATAGCCTGAGGGTACTTCTTCCCGAGCTAGTGCTCTCTGGGTTGGAGAGAACTCAACTGGAGCTGATCTAGGCTGCTGTGTGGGAGAGGGATCAGGAACGTGTGCTGCACCAACTTCCGCAGGAGATACACTCTGGAACTCTCGGAGCCGGAAAGCAATTTCCAAGTGTCTTTAATCAGAAGAGCAGCTGTTTTTATACTCTCCAAGTAGGGTGGAAACAGGATGTGATATAGAGAGGGTGGAGAGAAAAGTGACTGGTGAAAATCAGAGTGTGACAAGGAGGGGGCGGAACAGGCGAGAATCCTATAACTGAACCACCAATGCCCTGGAGTGCTTTATGTAAAAGTGATTTATGTAAATAGACCAAACCTTTGGATCAGTAAATCCCTATATAGCCATATGGATAAGAAGAAGCCAGGGGGAGATGGCAACTACCCAACATCTCCCCCTTTCTTTTTAACTTTTTGCCATAGTATCAGGAGTGTGGGGCACTTTGTGAGGCAGGGAGACTGATAAGATGCACACCTTTTTGGGGGTTCTACTGTCCCTCCTTGCTCAACCTCTCCGTGGAGAGAGAGACTAACAGGATTGACACACCCCTCAGGCTCAAGCCCTTCCAAGCTCAACCATATCCTCACAATTCCCCAACATCTTCCTCTTACTTAATGGCCATATATAACTGGGTCAATGTCTGTAAAAGGCTTCATCTCTGTCAGGGGAATAGCAGTGTAGGGGTGAACGGAAACCTGTTGGGAAGAAAGCAGAATGATAGTGTGTAAGTGTCTTCAAAAATAACTAGCACAAGACAGGGAGGGATAAGTAAGAGTAGCAAGAGACAGAGTGAGCCTGATGGGTGGAGGAGTTGGGGCCTGATAAGCTGAGGGGCTAGAGGGGTGATCTGGCATTGCAAAATCCCGAGTCAGCCTGCTACAGTCATTCTTCAAGAAGTCCAGGAGTATAAAAGGAGTGTCCAGCAAGTTCTATAGAAGCATCAGTCCAATGTCAACGGCCAGGAAATAAATGCCACACGTCTATCTTGATGGAGGAGGACGGCCACCGGAACTTTTCTTCTCTGTAGAGAGTGACCTGGAACCGCCAAAACATGATGGGCGAAACAGAAGCAGGAAGAGCAGACACCGATGGTTGAGAGAAAGGCAGTAGGAAAGTCTTGTCCTTCGGAGTCTGTGAATCAGGTTCTCCAGATCGTGTCAGGTCACATCATGGGTTTCTGGGGATGGCTGTAATTGTGGGTGATGTCAGAGGTCAGGGGTCCAAGATGGATTTCTGGGGATTCTATATGAGCAGATGCTTCTTTATGCGAAGGCTTGTCATAGCTGTAGTCAATTACTTATGAAAAAACTTTGTAACAAATTAGAAGTTTACTACAATTGATAACTCAATGATTATAACTGGTTTAGGTATCTTTATAATTTTGGGTAAAGGTCATCTTACGTGACCTCATGTAGCAGTCTTTATATAGCAAAGTTTTCATACCGAGTTTAAGTTACATATATTGATTCTTGACTATTTTTACATTGGGTTTTTAAGCAAACTCAGGTTACTAGAGTTAACACATTTTAGGGACAAATTTTTTTTTTTTTTGGTACATTTACAATATCAGATTGATGCCAAATTTGTTGTGGATTAATTTCCACAAGATAGCTTACAGGACATTTTTGGGGGCCCTCCAAAAATGTCCTGTATAGAGAATTTGTATTTTAACTTAGGAGATGATGAATTGTCACATTGAATATTTAGAATTTTACCTTAAACACTCAGTTACTTAAATGAATTGATTTTACCTCTTCTCGTAAAAATGTAACTTCGAAGTTACGATTTAACTGTCAAGTTAATGTTTACCAAACTTGAAACACGCATATTAAACATATAGTTTATAACACACAGGAGGAGAAAAACTTGTAAATAAGATATATCATTTCAAATGTGAATTTAGAACTACTGTCATAGTTGAACCATCTTTACTCACACAGTTTAAGACTAAACATTTCATATTGATATCAAGACTTAAAAAAGAAATCAAAAGGGGGAAAGAACAATTTTTGGACTGTTTCTGGACGTCTCCAGAAACCATGGCTGCGTCCAGCCGTTTGATATAAAGTCAGTTAACTTTCAGAGTACTCTGAGCACAATGGGTCATACAAAAATTTTGGTCACTCAACTCACTCAATTTTTTTTTTTTTCACTCACTCACTCACAAAACACAACTGGCCAGTCATAGCATAAGACATTCATTCGGGGGGGGGGGGGAGAGTTCTGTGAATCAGATTTTTTTTTTTTGATTCTGCCATGCTGTATTATGGATCCTGGGGTGCATCCTGTAGCCAGTCCTCTTGCAGCCAGTCTTCTTGCAGTGTTTCTTGTTCTTCAGGGATATCAGCACCATCATGTGGGTATTGCCGGACATGGCGGGCAGGAACCCAAACAGGCTTGGAGTAATTTTGTGGAAAAATACATGCGAAACCCCTCCCCATAGTCAACAGGGGGTCAGGTCCTTTCCAAATTTTGTCAAGTGGGTCTTTCCATTTGACTTTAATAGCTGGGAGGGTGGGTGGTGTTTGCCAATGAAGAATTATAGGAGGTTGGTCTGAGTTTTTGTAAATATTAAAGAGATTTAATGTAGTTAAGGCTTTTGCCAGCTGGATATTAGGGGGGTAAATTTCCCCTTTTTCTTTATTTAATTGAGCCTTAAGAGTTTGATGGACCCTCTCAACAATGCCTTGTCCCTGTGGATTATACGGAATGCCTGTAGTATGAGTAATGTTCCAGAGGGAACAAAAATCTTTAAATTGTTTGCTGGTAAAAGCAGGTCCATTATCCGTTTTAAGTTGAAGAGGTAAGCCCATTACAGCAAAACAGGAGAGCATATGGCTTATAAGCTTTTTTGAGTTTTCTCCAGTTTGAGCTGTAGCCCACATAAACTTAGAGAAGGTATCAATTGAGACGAACACATATTTTTGTTTGCCAAAGTTAGGTATGTGGGTAACATCAATTTGCCAAAGAGCGTTGGCTTTTAAACCTCGAGGATTAACCCCTAGAGTCTGAATAGCAGGTGTTTTGATTAGACCTGCACAGGAGGAACATGTAGCAAGAATACGTTTTAACTGTGGCAGAGGAATATCAGGAAATCGAGCTCGAAGACCTTTAAGATTAACATGGGTTAGGGAATGAAAGTCAGCAGGATTAGAGACAGAGGCTAGGAGAATTCCTGTGGAGGCAAGGCGGTCAGCTGCAGCATTCCCTTCGGACAGGGGACCAGGAAGAGGGCTGTGAGAACGTAGGTGCTGAACATACAGTGGATGGGTTCGAGAACAGAGCATAGAGGCAATTTGAATTAAAAGAGGAGAAAGTGGGTTGTCATCAATTCTTACATAAGATCGAGCAAGCCATGGAAGTAAGTTAACAGTATACACACTGTCAGAAAAAAGGTTGAAGGATTCTGGTACAGCTTTTAATGCAAGGAAAACAGCATAAAGTTCTTTGTACTGAGGGGAATTATCAGGAAGTTCAGTAAAGAGAGGTTTGGGGTATTGCTGGTCTGGATAATATATAAGGGCAGCAGCTCCCTTTTTTCCACCATCAGTGAACACTGTAGGAGCAGAGGGGATGGGATCTCGAGAGAAAAGTTTAGGTACTAGTAGAGGCAACAGAGGTAAAGAAGCTATCAAATTATTAGAGGGAAAATGATTATCTAATTGTCCTGGAAAACCCATTAAACTTATGGCAAAACGAGAATGGTGGCGTATGAGCCATTCTGTATCAGTGAGAGAAAAGGGAAGAATGATTGAATCTGGTTCCCTTCCTAAGACCTGAACTGATCTGTTTCTTCCTTGGCGAACCATAAATGCTAAGGCATCAATCTCGGTAAGGAGTCTTGGAGCTCCGCCTACTGGCGTATGAAGCCATTCGAGAACGCCATGTTTCTGCCACAATGCCCCCACTACCGTGGGGGTGGAGTTAAAGATTAGAAGATTTACTGGAGAGGAGGGGGAGAATCGAACGAGGTGCATGTCCTGGAGAGCCTGGTTAACTTTTTCCAGAGCCAAGGATGCTTCGGGGGTTAACATACGCTTTGAGGAGGGCTGTTTGTTTCCTTTTAACAGATCGAACAGTGGTTGCAGGCAGCTCGTAGGCAGATAAAGATACTGCCTAAGCCAATTCAAATTTCCAAGAAAACTTTGTAAAGAAGCAAGAGTGAGATTAGAAGGAAAAGTAACACAAGGTTTTAAAGGACGAATCTGCGTTAGGGAAATCTCTGAGCCTAAGAAAGATATTGGAGGGATTAGCTGTATCTTCTCAGGAGCTACATTAAGTCCACTTCTCTTTAAGGCAGGGATTAGAAAATCACGTAGGGCGGAGAGATCTGTATCTAATTCTCCCCATATTAACACGTCATCCATATAATGAAAAACCTTAAGGCCCTTATGAATATATGGAAAAAGGGCAGATTTAACAACCTCTTGACAAATAGTAGGACTATTAGCCATGCCCTGGGGCAGTACCACCCATTCAAATCTATCGAAAGGGCTGGCATTATTAATAGAAGGAACAGAGAAAGCAAAACGTTTACAATCTTGTGGGTGTAAGGGAATAGAGAAAAAACAATCCTGTATATCAATAGCTATGATTGGAATTCCTGTGGGAATTGCGGAAGCAAGAGGCAAACCCCTTTGGGGGGAGCCCCAAACCTGCATGGTTTTATTAACTGCACGAAGATCTTGGAGGAGGCGCCATTTTCCTGAGCGCTTTTTAATTACAAAGACTGGAGTATTCCATGGACTCCGAGAATGACGAATGTGTCCCAACGATAACTGCTCTTGGACGAGTTTTTTTTAAAATTTCTAGCTTCTCCCTAGGCAAAGGCCACTGTTCCACCCAGACAGGCTCATTAGAAAGCCAATCTAAGCGGGGAGTTCTGTTACGAACAGTGGCAGTTAGTATTGGGGGTGCTGGTTGGGTCTAGCAGTCTCACAGGAGCGAGTGTGGTGTCCTGCAGAGGTGTCTGAGGATATCACTACATCTAAAGATTCCAGCAAGTCTCTTCCCAATAAATTGGTGCTTATATCAGCTATTAAAGGCTGAAAGCGTCCGGTAGTCCCTTCTGGATCTTCCCACACAAGGGAATCTCGTGTGCGGAATGCCTGAGTCAATCCTCCAACACCATGTAAGCGTGGTCCTGGGAGGAGTTCCCAACTCTGGGGAACCTCTGCTTGTCTTAATATTGTCTTATCTGCTCCCGTGTCAATCAAACACTTAAAAGGAATATTACCAATCTTTACTGTCATAGTTGGGTGACCCCTTTCTAAAACAGGGGTGGTCCATAAAATCTCAGGCTCTGAATTCGAGCTGTTCTCTTGCTCCAGCCAGTTATTTCTATGCTGGAAGTTCCCACATACCGCGGGTTCCTCCTTCTGCTCACCCTCTGTTATTGTTACTTGGCGTGGTGGGTATAGCGACGGATTGGGTCCCAAGCTGGGCTTCTGTTTGTGGAAGAAGGGCACAGCACCAAGCGGGCGACCTGCTTCCTTCCCTCTTGGGGGCGGGGCTAAGGGAAGCCCCATACCTAGTTTAAATCCCTGTTTACATTTGGCAGAGGCGTTCCGTTCCTATGGAACCTTGACCAACAATCTCTCCTCCAGTGAAATCCTTTCTGGCATCTGGGACAAGGCATTCGTGGTCTCTGATTCCCTGTCTGGAGGCGGGGTTGCCCTGATTGGAGGCGGGGTTGCCCTGACTGGAGGTGGGGTCGCCCTGACTGGAGGCGGGGTCGCGGTCTATTTTCTGGACATTGGTTACGCCAATGCCCTTGGCGACCGCACTGAAAGCAAGCTCCTTTTTGCTTATGTAAGGTAGCTGCATAGGCCTGTAACATAGGTCCTTGAAAAGAGCTTGATCTGAGATCCTGTGTAGCTAGAATCCAAGTATCTGGGTGTTCATTTTTAAGAGTGATACAGGCCTGTCGAAAATGCGGAAGCATTCCATCCCAGACTATGGATCGCAGAAGGAGAAAACGAGCGTCAGGATTATAAATCTTCCTTTCCAAACTCGACTGGACCCTGGCAATGAATTTAGCGAGGGATTCATCAGGTTCTTGTTGCAGGGAGAGAATGGGGGCTGAGGCTGCTCCCATGGGTGGTGTTAATCGCTCCCATGCTTTTAATGCACACAGGCGTACTTGATCAAAATACCCCGCTGGAAACTTGGCTTCCGCCTGTTGAATCCCTGTTTCTAATTGGCCTGTTCCAAACAATGCATCAAAATTACCCTCTGGCTGATTTTGAATATTTTTCCGCGATTGTTGTAAACATTCATCGCGAAAGAATGCCTCCCATTGCAGGAAGAGGGGGCCTGGGAGCATAGCACGAGTCACATCTATCCAATCTTGAGGGGTATTAAGGTTCTGAAGCAGGCCTTGTAAAATGGACCTGGTCCATGGGGCATGAACACCGTCATCTTTGATAGCCTGGCGTAGTTCCTTCAGATCTGTGGAGGAATATGGATACCAGGCCTGAGGTTTTTGTCTATTGGGGGCAACATTGACCGGAAATGTGTGGACTTCCTCTGATAAGTGTGTAGTGGTAGGAGGAGTCACTGAAGTGGAAGCTTCTGGACAAGTGGCCGAAGAAGTGGTTTTGGAGGCTACAGGAGAATTCGGACATGTGTCTATCAAAACAGGGTGGGGTGAAGAAGCAGCCGTGGAGGCAGCAGGAGGTTCCGGACACGTGTCTGCCAAAATGGGGGTGGCCGAAGAAGTGGCTGTGGAGTCCAAAGGAGAATTCGGACACGTGTCTGCCAAAATAGGGGCCTCAGGGCAAGATGCCAAAATAGGGGCCTCAGGGCAAGATGCAGAGGAATTAGGGTGGGTCAAGATCACAACAGGCCTTTGCTTCTTCTTGTTTTTAAGGTGCTGGTTAAGTTCTATGATTACTTCCTTTATCTCTTGGACCTCAGCCTCTAGTTTCTTAAGCCTTTTGAGAGGTTGCCCTATATATCCCTTAAAAGCTGCTATGATGATCAACAGGATATAAGGTGAAGCCCCGAGAAAAATGTCCCAGATATATAAAAATTGTATACTGCAAAAAGGATGCAGGATTTGGAAAAGATTTTCCATGGTGGAAAGATCTCCGGAAAACAATAAAAAAGAAAAAAAATCACAGTGCCTTAACACAATATTGCAGATACCCAAAAGGTGTGTACTTATCTAAGATGTCTTCTTGTAAATCTGCTGCTTACGGGTCCCTGTTCCGGTTGCCAGATGCCGGGATAGCCTGAGGGTACTTCTTCCCGAGCTAGTGCTCTCTGGGTTGGAGAGAACTCAACTGGAGCTGATCTAGGCTGCTGTGTGGGAGAGGGATCAGGAACGCGTGCTGCACCAACTTCCGCAGGAGATACACTCTGGAACTCTCGGAGCCGGAAAGCAATTTCCAAGTGTCTTTAATCAGAAGAGCAGCTGTTTTTATACTCTCCAAGTAGGGTGGAAACAGGATGTGATATAGAGAGGGTGGAGAGAAAAGTGACTGGTGAAAATCAGAGTGTGACAAGGAGGGGGCGGAACAGGCGAGAATCCTATAACTGAACCACCAATGCCCTGGAGTGCTTTATGTAAAAGTGATTTATGTAAATAGACCAAACCTTTGGATCAGTAAATCCCTATATAGCCATATGGATAAGAAGAAGCCAGGGGGAGATGGCAACTACCCAACAGAGAAACACCAGAGCAATTCACAGCTCTGGCTTATTGTGGTGCAGGGGATTGAACCTGGGACTTCTGAGCCCCAGGCATGAGAGTCTCTTTGCATAACCATTATGCTATCTACCTCCCCCATAAAATTTACTAATATTGTAACTCAAAGTTAAAAAAAAAAGACTAACTAGAAACATACATAAAAGTAAAAGAAAATGAGTGAACTTCTGATCATCAAAAAACTACTTACTTTGTGGGAAGATGGAGACTGGATGAAGTTAAATTTTGTATTCTATTTATTATTTTATTTATTTTCTTAATGATTAAATATTTATTAATTTTTTATTCTTTCTTGTTGCCCTAGTTTTTATTTTTGTAGTTATTATTGTTGTTGTCATTGTTGGATAAGACAGAGAGAAATGGAGAGAGGAGGGGAAGACAGACATGAGGAGAGAAAGATAGACACCTGCAAACCGGCTTCACCACCTGTGAAGAGACTCCCCTGCAGGTAGGGAGCTGGGGGCTTGAACCGGGAACCTTACGCTGGTCCTTGCACTTTGCTCCATCTGCGATTAACCCATGTGCTACTGCCCAACTCCCCTAATTATTTATTTTTAATCAGAGTAATCCTCAGCTCTGGCTTTTGGTGGTGTAAAAGATTGAACTTGGGAATTTGGAGCCTCAGACAGAAAAGTCTCTTTGCATAAACATGCTGTCTCTCCTGTCCTATAATTTATTACTCTTCAGGAGTTTCCTCTAGTTTAGTTCTCTCTCATGTTTGGTGGCAGAGATCAAAGAGAGAGTTTCAAATCCAAGAAACATCTTCCTTAAGTCTAAATTATATCTTGACCTCTAGTCTTAATTATTAATGAAAATTTAGATGGTTGTATGAGTGCAATGTCCAGTAATAGCCATAAGGCAGTGTTTGAAAAACATAATTTAAGACTTGAATTTTCAAAAAAGCATAAAATAACTCATCACATTGTTAATTATGATTATTTTGAGTGTAAAGTATCATAGTTTAAGATTACTGAAGTAGAAGAGATTGAAGTTTGAGGAGGTATAGGGTAACCACAGTGAACAGCTTAAATTTGGGGGGGAGGAGGTAGGGAGCTAGAATTCAAATCTTTGTTCTGCCATTTAATCTCCGTGTGAATTTGCCCAATCAATCACCTTCTCTCAGGGATTTCCTCTGTGACATAGGGATATTAAAAGTCAACTTGTAAAATTGTGAAGATCAAAGTAAATAAGTAGCTCTAGATAGTGATAGTTTTGTCCCACAGTGAGGATCTGATAATGTCTTTAGGCATTTTTGGTTCTCATTGCTGGGGGAGGAGGTGGTGATGTTCTCTCATGTGTAGATGGTTGGGGTGATAATAATACATTACAATGCACAGTTCAACCTCCCACCCAACTGAAGCAAAGGGTCATCTAGTCTAAAATGTCAATAGCACTGAGTTTGAAAAACCCTGTGCTTGATGTATAGAAAGTAACGATGAGAATTCTGACTGGCAGAAAAAAAAATTAACTGTTAAAGATCACAACTAAATTGTGTCCCCTCACTTCAAATTTACATGTTGGAGGATTTTCTCTGTGTACATTAGAACATAGCTGCATTCAGAGAAAAAAAAAAAGTGACTAAGAGAGATGACTAAGTTAAAATGAGGCACTTGCTTACAAAGCAAAGGCCATGTGGGACCACAGTGAGAAGGTGATCATTCACAGATAGTAGAGAGAGATTTCAAAATTAATCAAACCTGTTGACTCTTTGGTCATGTACTTCTAAGCTCTAAAACTGTGAAAAAAACCCAACTTCCTGTTCAAGCAATCATGTTTATGTAATTTTTTAATATTTTAATTAATTTATTTATAAAATAGGATAAAAAGGGTACAATTCCCACCACCAGAGATCCATCCCCCACCACCTCTCCTCATAGCTTTCCTATTCTTTAACCCTCTGGGAGTATGGACCAAAGGTCATTGTGGGATGCAGAAAGTTGAAGACGGCTTCTGTAATTGCTTCCCAGCTGAACATGGGCTTTGACAGGTTGATCCATACTCCCAGCCTGTCTCTGTCTTTTGTTAGTGGGGTAGGGCTCTGAGGAAGTGGAGCTCCAGGACACATTGGTGAGGTCATCTGTCAAGGGATGTCTGGTTGGCATCATGGCTACATCTGGAACCTGGTTTATGTTAATTTTTATAGTAGCCCAAGTAAAGCCAATAGAGTAGCACCATTATTATCATCACTGCTATAAAAAAGTAACTTTTTGATTTTAAATAACATGATTACCTTGAAACTCAGAACAAGCATTCCAGCTCTGCATGAATTCTCTAATAACTTGTAACCCTGCTTTAAAAAAGAATGTATAGTATTGCAGATGACCCCGCTAATGTGTCCTGGAGCCCCACTTCCCCAGAACCCTGCCACATTAGTGAAAGAGAGAGACATGTATGGAGTATGGATCAACCTGCCAATGCCCATGCTCAGTGGGGAAGCAATTACAGAAGCCAGACCTTCTACCTTCTGCACCCCATAATGACGCTGGATCTATACTCCCAGAGGGTTAAAGAGTAAGAAAGCTGGGAGTCGGGCTGTAGCTCAGCAGGTTAAGTGCAGGTGGCACAAAGCACAAGGACCGGCATAAGGATCCCAGTTCGATCCCTGGCTCCCCACCTGCAGGGGAGTCGCTTCACAGGCGGTGAAGCAGGTCTGCAGGTGTCTATCTTTCTCTCCCCCTCTCTGTCTTCCCCTCCTCTCTCCATTTCTCTCTGTCCTATCCAACAATGACGACATCAATAATTACAACAATAAAACAACAAGGGCAACAAAAAGGAATAAATAAATAAAAATAAAAAAATAAAAAAAAAGATAAGAAAGCTATCAGGGTAGGGTATGGCATACGAAGCTCTGGTAGTGGGAATTGTGTAGAGTTGCATCCCTCTTATTCTATGGTTTTGCCGGTGTTCCCTTTTCATAAATAAAAATTAAAAAAAATAAAGAAGAGTGACTCAATATTGTAAAATGAAAATATAAAGGGGGCTAAGAGATAGTTTAATGGTTATGCAAAAAAGATTTTCATATGTGAGGGACTGGGTGATGGCAGTGCGATTAAATGCACACATTTCAGAGTGCAAGAACCCAGGTTCAAGCTTGGTCCCCACCTGTAGAGGTTAGCATAAGTGATAAGACAGTGTTGCAGGTGTCTCTACCTCTCTATCTCACTCTTCCCTATGAATTTCTCTGTCTCTACCAGAAAAATTGTATATATGGAGAGAGAGAAGTTTAAAAAGGAAAAAAAAAAGATGGTCATGCCCAAGTTCAATCCTCTAATTCTCAGCACTTCCACTAGTGGTAAAACAGAAAAGAAAAATTCTTATTCTAGACATGGTATGCATTAACAAAGATCCCAGGAGTAAGGCTAGATCCAAGAGAGTTCTTTGTACCTTGACATTTTAAGCCAACCATTCAAAATAGGCCTCTGTTAGTATTACCCATTAAGTCACATCTTCATTCAGAATGTTTTAATATTACTGCTTCAACAATAAAAATGCAAAAATTTAGTAACATAATTAAACAAAATTTTAATAAGCATTAAAATAAAGAAATGTATCCAATAAATGTGGAAAATAGTAAAAATGTGGTGTCACTCAAACCCTAGTCTGAGACTGAGCTTGTCTGCTTATCATTTATTATCTTGGATGGTCTACTTAATAGTTATAAATCTTAATTTTTTTTCAACTCTTAAGTGGGAAAGCTATATTTAATTTGTTGAGTCTCATATAAAAATAGTGGAAAGTTACTTACTATTTAACATATATTATTGAGTGGTGAGTATATAACATGTAATATTACAAAAATGGTCCCTTTTTGTATCCACAGTGTTTGTGAGATAACACTGCAGTTCCTTCAGTCAAACAATGTGTCTGATTTTTCCCCTTGTTATATGACTTACCTGTCCCACTTCCTACTCAAGGCCTGCTTATTTCCTTGAATTGGTATGACTGCATGTGAATATATCCTAGGTAGTCTTTTAGAATATGAGAGGAAGGTCACCAAGTCACCCACATCACTCCATTCTACAGGCTGACAACCTTAGCAACAATGCTGCTCCACTAACATGCATTTGACTGCATGTAGAGCTCAGCCAAGGTAAAAAAAAAAAAAAAAAGATGAAAACAGCTTGAATTTCCAAACCACGAGTGTGAACTTCATAAACGCATTCTGTTCTAATTCACTATCATTTGAAATAATCTATTATGCAGAAATAATGAATGGATACAAATGTATTTTTTCCTAGTGTGTTTAAATTATTAAGGATATTACCTTAAGTTTGAGCTATTCCAGACATCAAATTTTTTTCTCACATACAAAAGACATCTGCAGTTTTGGTTTTTTTTTTACCATGAATAGAAGCATCTTCACACAGAATTTCTAATTTGACTCTGAAAGCATTGGTTTTGTCCAAAATTTAGCTTCAACAAACAACCACAGAAAAGAGTAGATAAAAATGACAGCAAAATAGACTAGAAGTTCCTGCTGTTTCATTTAGAAATAGCTCTTTTTAGAAGATTTTAAAGATTTGAAAAAATACGGGAATTACTACAATATGATTTGATAGTTTATATCTTTTAGTTAACAGTTACATATGCATGTTTACTTGTTCCTTCTTTATTTTATTTGTATAAAGGAAACACTGACAAAACCATAGGATAAAAGAGGTGCAACTCCACACAGTTACCACCACCAGAACTCCGTTTCCCATCCTCTCCCTTTCATGTTTACTTTTTCTAACACACACACACACACACACACACACACACACACACACACACACCTCTAGTCATGCTTTTCCACTGTAGCATCTTGTCCAAGGGCAGACTGTAGTACTCTTTGCCCTTTCTCTTCACCAAACAGTATCAGCCTCAGGCCACCTTTATCCCATAATGTTTTCTATTTTGTGTTCGTGTCAGAAACAAGTTCATTTATCCCACTCTGCACTGACTTCTGCATCTTCAGATGAGTTCTGACAGAGTACAGGTTGGCCCCTTTTTCAAATTGAGGCTCCATGAGGAAGCTGTGCTGTGGTCCCTTTGCCAGATGCCTGCCTAATGGGCAAACTGGGTATGGTTTGCAAACAGACAGAGATGGAGACTCTTGAAAGCAGTTTGCTTTAGCTCTTGCTGGGAAACAAGAATCCAGACATCACAGAGGATTGAAAAATCAGGTCATATGTGATGGGAACTTGAACAGAGGCAACTGTTGCTTTTTATATCTGTGTTTATAGATTTTTTTTCCCTGTGAAAATAGCTTTCAAGTGCAGCTGGAATAAGGAAGTTTGGCAGTAGAGAAAGTTTATTTCTTTTCAGTAAATTGCTCCTGGATATATATTTGACTGGATGCTGGACCAAAGGCATCTGCTAGTTTCACCTGAGTTTTTGATAAATAAATTGAGTTATGAGAGTGTGGCATTGTTTGTCATTTCAAACCCAAACCCATATAAGATCTCTGCACACAAGAGAGATTACAAAGAATATTCCCCACAAAATATTCTATATAATTATAAACATTCCACTTACAATTAAATTTTATTTACTTTGAGGGAGCAAAATATAAGTAACCCAATAATTGAAGCACTTTAGCTGTAGAATTAACTGTAAGAATCCTAGAATTTTACAGATTAAGAGTCTGAGGTCCAAATAACTGAAATGTCAATACAAGTACTTTATCCCAGAAAAGCAGATTAATTTATGTTCTAGGGCTAGGGAAAGTAAAACACACATTGGAATACTGCAGATTAATTTCTCAACTATTGTCATTGATAAATTAACATATGTATTTCCTAAATAATAGAAACAGCATATTGGTTTTCTCTAGTCAACAACTTTCCTTTTTGAAAAAGCCTTGTGAAAATTCTGAATATTCAGTATAGAATTGTTAACTGATACTCAATCTATTGTAGAAACTCTTCGGCATTTTATAAAGGAAACTACATATATGTGACTGTGTGAGTGTGCATGTTTCAATCCCTGCCCTCAGACTTCAAAGATAAAATTCTTCAATTATCAGAAGGATGAATGATCTACACCTCCAATTTTATCATTTCCTTAAGAGCCAATCAAAGACATGTATAATAGTTTCCTTCTGATGGCACAGACAGAAGATGGTTGCAGGATTCTTTTCATTTTACTTTATTTTTTTGTCTCTGTAACAAATCCTCACAGGGCTCTACAGACACTGATGTGTGAGCTGACTTTTGCCTTCATCTCCAACCTTACTTCTTGTCACTATATGGCAGCAACTCTGGCCTTCTTTCAGTTTTCAGAGTCCATCAAGATCTTGACCTCATCCTTCTTATTTGCTTATCTTGCAAATAAGAAAGCTTTCTCACTGACTTTATGGTGTATCTTCTCAGTCTTCAGGAGCATGTTTCTACATCCAAGTGGCTTTCTCAGATTTCTACCTAAATCTTTCCTGTCTAATCTTTCTACCATAGCGACATGTTGGCACACTTTTTTTTTCAGCTAACTATGAATATTTCTGTATGTTTATTTATTTTTCCATTTTTTATATTTATTTATTTATTTAAGAAAGGAGACATAAAAAAAACTGTAGGATAGGAGGGGTAAAACACAATTCCCACCACCTGATCTCCATATCCCATCCCCTCCCCTGATAGCTTTCCCATTCTCTATCCCTCTGGGAGTATGGACCCTGGGTCTTTGTGGGTTGCAGAAGGTGGAAGATCTGGCTTCTGTAATTGGTTCTTTGCTCAACATGGGCATTGACTTTTTTTTAGCTTTTTAAAGAGCTGCTTTTCAAAAGAGAGTGATTTGTGTTGTCCAGAGAATATCAGATAGCATTGGAGGCAATTTGGTTGTCAACAGTGAGGAAGGAAGGGCTTGCTACTGGCAGAGAAAAGATAGTGGTGGATGGGCAGAGAAGTTACTGGACATTCTACAGGGCATGGGATACCTTCTATAACAAAGTATTAGCTGGCCACAAGTGCTGCAAGTATTGAGTTTGAGGAATTCTGATGTAAAACATAGAATATCTAACCTTATGAAAGTAGGAAAAAAAATAACTCATATGGCATTTAAATGAGAGTAACTCCTGACTTTTAACAGTGTTAATAATTTCACCTATTTGCTCATTACTTCATTTAAAAAATATTATGTCTTTACTAGGTTGCAAACTAAAAGTATTCAGAGACAATTTAGGAAGAAGTCAATAAGTATTTGTTGAATGAAAGAATGATCAAGCCAAATTAAAGATAAAGCTGTGATGGTTCTCTAAGTGATAATAAAAAAGGATCAAAAGATCATAAGTGGGTTAGGGAGATGTCATAATGGTTATGCAAGGAGCATTTCATGCTTGAGGCAGCAAAGGTCTCAGGTTCAATCCCTAGCATCATCATAAGCCAGTGCTCTGAACAGTGCTCTGGTAAACAAACAAAAAAAATAAACCCATAAAGACATACTTCAAATTCAGCATAAAGCAGTGCTTTATGAAGCATTCAAAGCAATTCTTCCCATTAAATCCAAAAGGTTTTCCTCAGAATTTGTTACATAATTTTCTCTGTTCTGGAGAAAACATGTGAACAAAAATTTTAAGTAGAAGAACATACTGACTTGAAAAAAATTGTCAAAGTAGCTTAGCCTGCAGGGCCAGTGTACCTGGAATGGTCAATACACCTCTTTGATGCTCTCTGTTAGTCAGCAGTGCATTTAGACAGAAAAGTTATCAAGCCAACTATATTTTGAGATTTGGCTTAGTTAAAATTAGACAACACAATTTATATATCCACTCAACAGGGAAAATATAAACTACAAAACATTACAGCATTCTGAAAGCAAACTAGGGTGTCACTGTTAATACATCTGTGTGGCAGATTCTTTCTTTCTATTGGGAATTTCATATACTAAGTATGACATACATCCCATGAAAGTAGGAAAAAAAATCACAAGGAGCTTATGTGATATTATTCATAATTTCTTTCCTTCCATTAAATAAAAATATCAAGGAGCCAATGTATTCATATATACTTCAGCAGATCGACTTCTATAATCCACAATGTGTACATACTTCTCTTTTGACATTAATAGGCTAGAAAATAAGCAAAATGCCCAGTGTATCCAGTAGCCCATGGTGGAGTTCCTGGAGAGAGCAGAGATTACAGAAAGCACAACCGTAATTTACAACAGAATGTATTGGAACAGCTCAAAATCTATTTTGAGTGCTCTGGGGGTAAGACAAATGGCAAATATCATTCTGAGGCTATGGAAACTCACCAAAGGAGTCCAATTAACTCTTCCTATAAGAATGAACAAATAAATGACTACATAGAAGTATGTGCTGGATTAACTTATCATTAATAAAAAAGAGTGATATTTCATATTGTGTAAGGGTAGTTAAACCCAGTATGATAGTCATAGAGCTTTAAACATGAAGTATATGTAGTCAGGAACCTCAGAGACTCAGGAAGTATATGCCCATGAAAGGAAAGACAGGGAGCCGGGCTGCGGCACAGTGGGTTAAGTGCACATGGTGCGAAGTGCAAGAACTGGCATAAGGATCCCGGTTCGAGCCCCTACCTCCCCATCTGCAGGGGGTTTGCTTCACAGGTGGTGAAGCAGGTCTTTAGGTGTCTACCTTGCTCTCTCTTTCTCTGTCTTCCTCTCCGCTCTCCGTTGCTCTATGTCCTATCCAACAACGACAGCAATTACAACAATAATAACAACAATGGCGACAATAAACAAAGGCAGCAAAAGGGAAAGAAATAAAAATTTCTTAAAAAAAAAAACAGGAAAGACAGGTCAGTGTGAAAGACACAAGAAAGAAGCCTTATAAGCTTCTTTTCTGTTTCTTTTTATTTATCCTATCAATCTCTGCCTATATGTGATTCCTATAAATCTAACAAGTATAGGAGATGAGACAAAAAAATATAAAACATTGTCTTTATAAATTGCAACCAAACAAAAGTACACCCTAGTAATTTTTAGTAAACCCTGGACCTCAGAATAACTTACAGATTTATTGTAAATTATTTAAAAATCAAGGTAAAACAATTCATCAATATTTTCTTGTATCATCTTAAGAATAAATAAACTAAAGGTTATACAAAGTCTGATTAAAGTTAACAGTCTAGGATGATGGGCCAGTAGGGCAGGAACAATTGTTTTTGTTGAATGGAACAGGCATAAGAGTAATGGAAAAAAACTAACAAACAAAAAAATTGGAGCTCAAGTCAGACAATGGGAGAGTATGGTTAGCATTATAATTCTTTTTTCAAATAAGACCTTGAGATTTAGACATCTTTATTTTGAAGATTTACCAAAAACTCAGCATAATCACAAAGAGTCAAAATGTATTATGATTTTGATTCTACCACCAGTTATTTATATTCTAAAGGATTTATTCAGGCTGATATAGTAGCTCACCTGGATAGTGTGCTTCTTTGGAGTGTTCATGATTTGGGTTCAAGCCCCACACCCACAGTATTGAAGCTTCAGAGCTGTGGTCTCTTTCACTTTCTCTCCCTTTAAATAATAATACTGCCAGTAGTATTAATACTTAAAATAATTCTATTAATTAATGAGAGAGCCAGAATGTCATTTTGGCATAAGTAATAATAGGGATTAATCTTTGTGCCTGATTTATGCAACTCCTGTGCTCTTCTCACTAAACCACACCTTACAACTCCCAACATGAGAAAAGGATTACAAAGTTGGTACCACTTTACCTATGTCTATTGCTACTTTCAAATAAGCTTTTATATATGTATAAGTCATGGGTAAAGAGTATTCAGGTTGAGAGGCTAGTGTTAATGACAGTCAGAAGAGATGACCTAAATATCCCTGCTGTCTTCTCATTGATCTAAGACCATTGCAACATTGTTCAACTGTCAACTATATTAGCATTCTGTGTATCATAGTTATGCCCTCGTCATGTTTGTAAATATTTATCTTTTTACCTAAGTGTCAAATTGTATATATATATATGTCAAAATGTCCTGGACTTAGAGTACTTACTATATATAAATCTTAAGGTTGTGCCACTCTGGAGCTGCTATGCCTCTTTTTCCCCGACAGATGTTTTGACACTATGTGGCACCAGGACAGAGTTGTCACAAGCTGGTTAGGTCTGTCTCTAGTACTATACTATATATGTCAGTTATTTATTTTCTATGTATTTTGCATGATGTGATGGGACATTATGAGTCCAACTGATAACACTTGTGCACAAAAGACTTAGAATCTTCATTAATGAAGTATATACTGCTGCGCTGAAATTTTGTAAATTAAAAAAAATGTTTTCTTTATTTATTTGATAAAGGCAGCCAGAAATCAAACACATAGGGGGAGATAAAGAAGGAAAGGGAAAAGCACTACTTCACCATTTATAAAGCTTTGCCTCTGTGGGTGGGAAACAGGGACTTGAACCTGAGTCCTTGGACGTTATAACTTGTGTGTTCAACCAGGTGTGCCACCACCCAACCCCTGATCTGAAATTCTGTACTCAGTAAGTAATTCCTTCTATACTCCACAAATAGAAATAGTCAAATACAGATTATTAAAATATATAAAATGATTTGATTTAATGAACTACAACCCAAAGGAATCAGAATGTATGTTGAGGTTGGGGAAGCAGGGATGGCATAAGGTAGAAATTCTTAGATATAAGAAAATGACTGGGAGTTGAGCTGTAGCAGGTGGCTCAAAGTGCAAGGACCTGCCTAAGGATCCTGGTTTGAGCCCTGGATCTGCACCTGCAGGGGAGTCGCTTCACAAGCGGTGAAGCAGGTCTGCAGGTGTCTCTCTTTCTCTCCCCCTCTGTATTCCCCTTCTCTTTCCATTTCTCTCTGTTTTATCCAACAAAAAAGACATCAATAACAACAATAATAAAAAACAAAGGCAACAAAATGGAATAAATAAATAAATTAAATAAAAATAAAAATATATTTAAAAAATAAAATGACAGCAATTTCTGTCTCAACCTCTTCAGCTCTGGTTGCTAAGTCACCATGACATACCACCATGTATGCTTTTCATTTTTTGGTCCTGGGCCTGACAGTTTGATTAATTCTCTAGAGTGAAAAATCTTCACATGGAATATTTAAAAATTACACACACAGACACACACTACACACACCACTCACCTAGCACCCCATTATTGCCTCTGACTTAAAAAATCTGTGTTATATTGATAATTAAACTGGCACATGTAGGTGAAAACACAAAGTGACGACTCATTTGGTGGGAAAGAATCTTCTACTCTGTGACAGTACTTAAAAAATCTCTAACTTACACCACAGTTCACTCTTTTCTAGGAGCAGTTTTTTTTTTTTTTTCTGTCTACCACAAAAATGGCTTCAAAGCTTTGCTGCTGTATTGTTCTTTAGCTGTGCTCAGCATACAAAAGAAAAAAAAAACAACTACATTCCTTCCATACTCTGTGTACTTACTTGTATACTTCCTCATTTCTGAAACAGAAGTAACAATTCCAAACCCTTAACATTAACAAAAAATGAATTTTATAACAACAATAATAATAGGATTTGAATCAACAGGCATACAATATATGAGAAAAACTATTCTGAACAGAAATTACCTTTCATGAGCACCATTGCTTCATTTTAACAAAAATATTACATCTGACCTTCAGAGAATAGTTAAAGAAGTTAGAATAATTTAGGGATATGTTGATTATGTATAGAGGAGAAATTTCATTGAATAAGTCATTGACTTTGTTTTATTATATCTGCAGATTTGGGACCTGTTAGCTCTTCTGATCAAAGAGGGGTTGGTAAAGTCTAGAATTGTTCTATAAGACTTTAACTTCAATTTCCAACTACAATGAGTAATTTTTGATATGACAAACTTTCCAAGTCCTTTCCTCTTATTCCAACTTCCACTGCTCGAGCAAGATCATACTTATTCAGATGTGAATTCAGAAACTGTATCAGTCTTCCTCAACCTCTCAACAACTATCCCATAAGTGACTACTCATTCTTCTTGAAGATTTCTTCTCATAGTATTTATGTAACTACACAATGTCAATATTCTGTCAATCTCATTTTCTTTTCTTTTTTGATCTCCCTGCTTGGTTCTTCCTCTTCTACCCAACTTCTCAATGAGAACCTTCTTTACATGCTTACTCTCTGTTCTTAGGTGGTATGCTTCATTCACATGTTTTTAAATTCTATGTGTATGCTATTAGTCACATTTTTCTGACAGTATTATACCCCAAAGTGAACTCTCTTTAAAATTTTTTATGTTTCATTTATTTAATTTGGTTGCACAGAGAAATTGAGAGGGAATAGGATGGAATTGGAGAGTGAGAGACAAAGAGACACCTTCTTATAGCTGATGTAGATTTCCTTGTTCATAAAGAAGGATTGGACCTAGGCCCTTGTGTATGGTAAAATATGCACTTATCCAGGTGTACCACTGCCCAACCCTCAAAAAACTTTTTACAGCTGCAGAATGCCCAGAATTCTTGGGAGTAGCCCATTATTCTCAAAGATCTTGTAGTGGGCCAGCATCAGCATTTTCTGGGGACTCTGGAGAGGAGCTATGGAAGGGTGTTGGCAGTGACAATGGAATGGTTGTTTAAGACAGGCCCTGCACATTTCCTGGCTCTGTGCTGGAGGATCAGATGATACAAGACAATATGTTCCTCAACTGTTTGCTGGTCTCACCACTTAATGAATACCAGAGCCTGACTCTTGGAAGGTTGCTACCTTTTGGATGTTTCCTGGAAGCTCTGAACATGGACATGGAACAGGGAGCAATAGCCCTGCATCAGCTCATAGTATCTCAATATCTTGCCAAGTTCTGTCTGGCTTTCCAGGTACAGTACCAAGAAATTCCACAGTGCCCTGCAAACCCTTCAATCCCTGGCCCACAGTCCCCAGGGCACTCTTCATCTTTCAACTGGGAGACCAGTATTGGGAGCACCCCCACTGTCCCAAATGCTGAACAAATGACCAATGCTAAAGCATTATTTTCTTCTCTAAATTGTTTAAATATCTAATTTGACTAGTTTCAAAGCTGATTAGTGCTAAGCTTTGGCTGTATATAAATTTTCATCTAGAGTATAATGTCTTAGGTTCTAGATTGTAAAATCTGAAATTGAATGAGGAATTTTCTTATGCATAAACACATAGATGTTTATCCTCATATAATCTTTCTCAGATGAAGCCCTGAGGCAGCATGACAAAGTGCCATAAAGAAATAGCTGAAAGGGTGTTTGCTTCAACAAATCTTCATATACACATATCTTAGAAATGAGACCCTACATTTTTAAAGGGAAGAATGTCATTTTCTACCAAGTAGGACTAGTCCAGTGCTCCTGTTTCTTCCCAACTGACATGTCTCACATGTGCCATATGAAATGTAGCTAGTGGCTATATTGACATTTAGAATGATTCTTTACAAATTAAGCCTTAAAATTTAAAGTAAAAGAACTGGAAATTGCAGGAGAATTTCACTTGGAGAGCTCTATTTTTTCAGTTATTGTTTTTGAACAAGTGAAGAAACCCCAATTGCTTCAGATTGCACAGATTAAACTTCGCTCCTAACAGGGAGATAATTAAGTAGAATAGAAACTACTGTTCAGAACTGCCACTAAGGCTACACAGGATACTGAAAATGGCTTTGTGTCTATATAGTTTATTTAGTATTCCTGTTTGTGATATAAGAGGAGGACTCAGAACACAGTCGTGATTGCAACTGAATTTTAGCACTCCCTTAAGGGAATGGATCTGCCTTTCCCAAAGGAGGAAACTTTAGCCTGCAGAAAAAATTTAAATCTTCCTAAAGTTATTAATTACTGGATACAGACCCAATTACACAAAAGGTGTGGTTCACAAGCTCAAGAAATGTAATAAGACAGACTTCAAAATAATGGATAGGATTTGAAAAAAATAACATAAACAGACATTTAAAATGTTCTGGTTGAAATTAAAGAATTGAAAAGTGAGTTGAAAGAATTACAGCAAGATGGCATCACAAGTATTATTATAGTAAGATAAATTAATGAAAAAAATCAACACTGGACTATATTGAATTGTGGATGACACACTTAAGTTTTTTTTTTCAAGATTTGAAGGGAAAGAAAGTAGTAAGAGATAATATATTGAAAAAAGGAGATTGGAGATAAATTAACCTAACTGATGCCTGGCTGAAAAGATAGCATAGTGTAAGATTTGCATGAATGAAGTCAGATTATCTGAATGATAAGAAATCCATTTTCTTTTCTTTTAATTTATTTATTTTCCCTTTTATTGCCCTTATTGTTTTTTATTGTTGTAGTTATTATTGTTGTTGTTGATGATGTTGTTGTTGTTGTTAGATAGGACAGAGAGAAATGGAGAGAGGAGAGAAAGACAGAGAGAGGGAGAAAAAGAGAGACACTTGCAGACCTGCTTCACCGCCTATGAAGCGATTCCCCTGCAGGTGGGGAGCCAGGAACTCCAATCAGGATCATTATGCCAGTCCTTGCACTTTTCCCTATGTGCGCTTAACTCACTGTGCTATTGCCCGACTAACTAGAAATCCATTTTTTTATTAGCTCAAAGTCACTGATGAGTAGGAAAATGCAAATACCAACAACAATGAGATTCCACGTTACAGGTGCAAGAATGTCATACTTTAGAAAAGATGACCCCACACCTATGGACATCTAATCTTTGACAAAGGTGCCCAGGATATTAAATGGGAAAAGGAGAGTCACTTCAACAAATGGTGTTGCAAAAATAGGCTAAAATGTGCAGAAGAATGAAACTGAGCCACTATATTTCACCAAATACAAAAGTACATTTCAACTGGATAAAGGGCTTGGATGTTAGACCAGAAACTATCAGATACTTAGAGGAAAATGCTTCTGTATAAAAATTAAAGACATCTTCAATGATATGAATACAGTTGCAAAGAGGACTACAACAAAAATAAGCCAATGAGACTACATCAATTTGAAAAGTTTCTGCACAGCAAAAGAAACTAACTCCAACACTAAGAGACCCCTCACGGAATGGAAGAAGATCTTTTATGCCATACATCAGACAAGAGGCTAATAACTAAACTATCTAAAGAGCTAACCAAACTCAGCAACACAAAATAAAATGACTCTATCCAAAAATCAGGAGAGGATATGAACAGAATATTCACCAAAGAAAAGATTCAAAAGGCCAACAAGCATATGAGAAGCTTCTCCAAGTCATTGATTATCAGATAAATGCAAATAAAGATAATAATGAGATACCACTTCACTCCTGTGAGAATGGCATGCATCATAAAAGGAAGTAACAACAAATGCTGGAAGGTTTGGGGGACAAAGGAATCCTCCTGCACTGCTAATGGGAATTTAAATTGGTCTAAGCTCTGTGCAAAATAGTCTGGAGAACTCTCAGAAGGCTAGAAGTGGACCTTTCTTATGAACTTGCAATTTCTTTCTTGGGGAGATTTGTGTGCACTTATGTTCATAGCTGCACAATTTATAATAGCCAAAACCTAGAAGCAACCCAGGTATCGAACAACAGATGAGTGGCTTAGCAAGTTGTGGCATATATATACACAATGAAACACTACTTAGCTATTAAAAATGGTAAATTCACCTTCACCTCATCTTGGATGGAGATTGAAGGAATCATGTTTAGTGAGATCAGCCAGAAACAGGACAAATATGGGATGATCTCACTCATAGGCAGAAGATGAAAAATAAGAACAGAAGGGAAAACACAAAGCAGAACTTGGACTGGATTTAGTGTATTGTACCAAAGTAAAAGAGTCAGGTGGTAAATTTTTACTATATTATATTGTATAGTAAATTCAGGGCATTTTCACCAGCACAGAAAGCTTTACTAGGAAGCTCTATTTTAGAGTGAATCAAGCGTCTGTCCAGACAAGATGATTAGGAATTCTGCTCTCTTACAAACATGGGAATGAAAAGTAAACATAACAGAGCAAAGATTACCCTGATGTTAGTCTTCTCACACACATCCCTTATCATTGGAAGTCAGTTGCAAGTTAACCAAAGATAAGAGGGAAAAATGTGATATGAACACAGCCAGAAAGTATATTGAATATACATACTTATTTCCCTGAGATTAAAACTATTTAAAAAATATCTTATGGATAAGTTAGAAATACGTAAAAATAAAGTACTCAAGAATGATGTAATTGTGATATAAAAACTAGGGGTGAACCTCAAATGTGTATAAACCTAGAAAGAAAGGATAAGTAATTGTTTTAAGTATGGACATTATCAAAATTTAAATTTAGAAAAAATTATTGATAAAGGAAATACATAATGCAGATACACAATGAAAAACATAATGTGGGAGGTGAAAATTCTACCACAGAACCACCAATGCAATGAAATACATAATGTAAATTTTATTAAATACCTATATTTTGGTGCACAGCCTCATATTTTCTCTCTTTTATTTATTTTGGGTGGATGCTGTTGGGCTTCACTACTTTGGATTGACTTTATGGGGGGCGGGAATCATAGCACTAAATATTTCTTCACTATGCTGGAATCTGGGCCATGTACATAGCAAAGAAGTCACTCTGTCCAAATGAACTGGTTACTGACTTCGGGCTTATTTTATTAAAAAAAAAATTTAATTATCTTTATTTACTGCATAGAGACAGCCATAAATCAAGAGGGAGGGGCGTGACAGAGAGGGAGAGAAACAGAGAGACATCTGCATCCCTGCTTCACCACTCAAAGCTTTCCCCCAGGTAGGGACCGGGGGCTCAAACTCGGGCCCTTACATGCACTCAACCAGGTGTGCCACCACCCATCCCCCTTCAGGTCTATTTTTATTAATTCATTTTTTTTAAACAAAAGAGACAGAAAGGGAAAGAAGGGAGAGAAAGAGACCATAGCACTGAAACTTTTTAATGTGGTGTGGGCCAGGTGTAAACCTGGGTCACACACCTGTCAAAGCAGTACACTATCCAAGTAAGCTATTTCATTTGTTAAAGATCTTTAAAAAAAATCTGTTTAAGAAATTGTTTCTGGGAGTAGGGCGGTGGCGCAGTGGGTTAAGCGCACGTGGCGCAAAGCGCAAGGATCCCGGTTCGAGCCCCCGGCTCCCCACCTGCAGGGGAGTCGCTTCACGGGGCGGTGAAGCAGGTCTGCAGGCGTCTATCTTTCTCTCCCCTCTCTCTCTGTCTTCCCCTCCTCTCTCCATTTCTCTCCTATCCAACAACAAAGCAACGTCAACAATGGCAATAATAACCACAACGAGGCTGCAACAACTAGGGCAACAAAAAGGGAGAAAAAAGGCCTCCAGGAGCGGTGGATTCATGGTGCAGGCACCGAGCCCAGCAATAACCCTGGAGGAAAAAAAAAAAAAAAGAAATTGTTTCTATTCTCCCCATCAACATTATATAGATGAGAAGCAGTGAATGATTTCCTTATACAAATACAGCAAGAAGATTTATTTTCTATATATTTTCAGGGACAAACTATTAAAATATAATATGCAGTTTATAACTTGTTAAAGAAATTAAAAAGTAGGTAGAAGACCTTTATAAACAGCGAGACTATAACCAAAGAAGAATAATAACTAAGCACATAAGAATTACTTATAACATGTCACTTTTTGGAGCCCAATAGCTCATGTTTCTTAAAAACAACCAAAAACACAATACAGCTATAAGTAGATCTCAGTAAGTAAAAACTGAAACAAGGCTATATTAGGTTATAATAAAAAATTACAAAAGCTTTTTAAAAAAATATTTTTTTTATTTGATAAGACAGAATGAACTGAGTGGGGAAGGGGAGATAGAAAAGGAGAGCAAAAGAGAGAGATAATGCAGCTCTACTTCATCTCTTCCAAAGCTTCCTCCCTTCATGTGGGGACCAGGGGCTTAACCCAGGTGTTTGTGCATGGTGCCACATCCACTCAACCATATGTCACCACCTGGCCTCCTGGTCTGCTTTTATTTTAATTTATATTTTTATGTTCTAATCCTATCAGACTAGAAGTCAATACCAAAGACAATAAATGAACAAAATTATGTGTACTATAAAAGGAAAGGTCTCACCCAAGTAATGAAGCTGAAGGGTTGTCATTCCACACGTGAAGTCTCTGGACACAGTCTGAGGTGAAGCATGTTGAGGTGGCAATCATTGCATTGGTTAGGTTGTGATTGGTGGATGCAATATTATTTGGTATGGATTGGGAGATGCATACGGGAAAGTAGGCCCTATACAAGGGTTCCAGGACAGGAGGAAGTAGGGGCTCTATAGTGGAGATGTGAGGTTCCTGCTGTCTTAGGGTTCAAAAAGACAATCGATAGTTAATGTTAGCATCACATTATTTGGTAACTGGGTTAACTTTGAAAAGTTCTTTTGTTATGGTTTGCTGTACAATATCCAGTATCTTGTATATAGCTGTGCTATTGGATGCTTCTTATCTATTTGGTCTAGGCTTTTGAGAGAGTCCGCATATGAAATACACAGCCTATATATTAAAAAGATTCAGTTTGTGTTTTGAAAAACTTTGAGACATACAATTGATTTTCCCCCTCTCATATTAATTAACTACTGATTTATATGACTACATTTTGCTAGGAGTGTACATAAACACCATTCCCACCACCAAAAGACTGTGACCCATCCCTCCCACCCACTCCCACCCCCCACTGGCCCAGGAAGCTGCATGTCTACCCCTCACCAGAGGGTTTTTACTTTGGTGCCCTACTTACAATTTGATCAGGTCCTGCTTTTAGTTTCCCTTTCAGATCTTCTTACTCAACTTCTGTTGATGAGTGGGATCATCCCATACTCATCTTTATCTTTCTGACTTAGTTCACTTAACATAATTCCTTCTAGTTCTGTCCAAGATGGGTCAGAGAAGGTGGGTTCATTGTTCTTGATAGCTGCATAGTATTCCATTGTGTATATATACCACAGCTTTCTCAGCCACTCATCTGTTGTTGGGCACCTGGGTTGCTTCCAGGTTTTAGCTATTATGAATTGTGCTGCTATGAACATAGGAGTACACACCTCTTTTTGGTTGGGTGTTATGGAGTCCTTGGGGTATAACCCCAGGAGAGGAATTACTGGATCATATTGAAGGTCCATATCTAGCCTTCTGAGAGTTTTCCAGACTGCTCTCCACAGAGGCTGTACCAATTTACATTCCCACCAGCAATGTAAAAGGGTTCCTCTGTCCCCACATCCTCTCTAGCATTTGTTGCTGCTGTCCTTTTTGATATATGCCATTCTTACAGGAGCGAGGTGGTATCTTAGTGTTGTCTTAATTTACATGTTTTTAAATGAGCAAGAAACATAGACAGTTATGCCATGGCAGGGTATTGAACTTGAATGTGAGAAGTCCAAAGGTGAATCTCCAGCATTATCAGTAGTAGAATCTGAGGGGTCTTTTGGGCAGATATTATGGAAAGGAAACTAAACATGCAAGAAATATTTGGGCAGGGCTTTCTGGGATGGAGCTATGACAACCTCATCTCAGAAAGTTGGCTTTCCCCCAGGAAAAAAAAAATACTAAAAATATTTTCTTGAAGTACAGCTAGGATTTCTGGTAAAGAAGAATGCAATACTGTCTGAAGTTTGATGGGTACATGTGGATAATGGGAACAGGAGAAGAGAAAGGGGAAAACTCAAGTGGAGACATAGCACTATAAAGCCTGTGGGCACCACATTTGTAATTGCTTCAAATTTCACAGGGTGAATTTAAAAGGATCATGTGGAACCACTCAGGAAACTGAGTGGCTTTAAAAAAAGACCTTGGAATTTAAAAAACGACTTAACGTGGCTTTAATAAACAACCTTGGGTTGAAGAAAAAAAAAAAAGCTCTGAATGAACCCCCAGAGGAGCACTCAGGAAAATCAGGGAACAGAACATTGTACCTTTGTGGTAGTAGAGAAGTCAACCAAACTCTAAAGTGTATCAGCTGTCACAGAGTCCTTAATGAAGGTCAGACTGACCTGCAGGCAAGAAAAGTAACTTGAATATCATGGCAGAGCTCCCATTTTTCAGTAAAATAGCCTGACATTGTAAAAAATAAAACCTGGTGGCTTTTGTTTGGGGTTTATCAAAATGCAGCTTATTAGGCACATAAAAACCACCATGGGAAAATAGGAGAAAGGTGTTAGCTAGACATGTGGCAGGAACCATTTGTCCTTAAACTTAGTATGTGAGCATTCAGCTACAACATGTGCAAGTCCCTGAAGAAATGGTATCACCGGGCTCCAGGGAGAAATTCAGGCAACAATGGCAACAATAGAAGGGAGGTGAAGAGAGCTGAAAGGGTGGAACTTCTGACAGTGGTTTGTTTAAGTAATTTCCTATACCCACAATCCCTTGTGAGTTTACATACATCTGTTCTATGCTCTTGATATCCAGTGGTATGCGAATTATGTTCATGCCCCATAATTCCACTTGTACACAGTAAGTAAAACAGTATTCCCAACAGTCTGGTAAGAGCAGACGGAAATCTGGGATCCTTTCCCCCAAAATAGGGTACTGGTTAAGTGACATCAAGAACTATAATAGTGTGACACTTCTTCAGCACTCCTTCCTTTGGCCCCAATTCACATGCAAAGCAGAAAGCAGTGCCAGCTGCTAACCAACAACAGAAAAAATGATAGAAGGGTAAAACTGAAAAAAATGTTCATTCTAGAAAACCAAAATGTTGGCCAAACAATGATGCAGAAGAGCAATCATAGAATTTAGGAAATCCTTCATCATAAAATTTGAAGGAATACAAAGCTCCCAATTTATTATGGAGAAATAGATTAAGAAATAAATCCATGACCACAAAGGTTCACTTGATATGAAAACAGAGTTGCAGATTGTGAAATCAAAGACTCTTTGAATGTGTTATAGTCTCAAACAGCAGGTCAAGGAAGTAGACTTACCCATGCAGAAGAGAGAACATCAGGAATAGAAGACAAAATGACCATACTCTTTGACTTTAAAATAGAAGAATAAAGGTTCAGGAAAAATGAAGCAACACTTCAAGAAATTTAAGACTCTATTAAACACTCTACTAGGTCTATCACTGTCTGGCCTCTTCTTTATTTTCTTTGTTTTCTTCATTTGGACCTTTAATATTTAATATGTCTAAAATGTATGAAGGAAAAATAAAGATATTTTTATTTTTAATACTAAAAAGTCAATCATTTTATTCTAATGACTAGACATAATAAAATATATCAAACTGAAATGCAAATAAAGACAACAATGAGATACCACTTCACTCCTGGGAGAATATCATACATCAGAAAAGGTAACAGCAGCACATGCTGGAAAATTTGTGGGGTAAAAGGAACCCTCCTGCAATGCTGGTGGGAATGTAAATTGGTCCAACCTCTGTGGAGAACAGTCTGGAGAACTCTCAGAAAGCTAGAAATGGACCTACTCTATGATCCTGCAATTCCTCTCCTGAGGATATATCCTAAGGAACCCAAAACACCCATCCAAAAAGATCTTTGTACACATATGTTCTTGGCAGCACAATTTGTAATAGCCAAAACCTGGAAGCAACCCAGGTGTCCAACAACAGATGAGTGGCTGAGCAAGTTGTGTTATATATACACAATGGAATACTACTTCGCTATTAAAAATAGTGACTTTACCGTTTTCAGCCGATATTGGATGGACCTTGAAAAATTCATGTTAAGTGAAATAAGCCAGAAACAGAAGGATGAATATGGGATGATCTCACTCTCAGGCAGAAGTTGAAAAACAAGATCATAAAACACAAGTAGAACCTGAGCTGGAATTGGTGTATTGCACCAACGTAAAGGACTCTGGATTGGGTGGGTGGGGAGAATACAGATCCAAGATGGATGACAGAGTACCTAGTGGGGGTTGTTTTGTTATATGGAAAACTGGGAAATGTTATGCATGTAAAAACTATTGTATTTACTGTTGAATGTTAAACATTAATTCCCCAATAAATAAATTTTAAAAAGATATCAAATTAATTAAAGTAAAAATATATATTAGTAAATGAGAAAATGAAAATACAACAGTGACATATAATATTACCATATAATATATGCAAATCTAAAAGTACACAAGTAAGCATGTAGAAAAATCAATAATTTTCATATATAGACATATATATTTATATGTCGATATATATATACACATATGTTCAAAATCCCAGTAAATTCTTTTCAGATTTTACTTAGAACGTTGATGTGTTATAATTACTCTGTGAATATAAGTGTAAAGGAAAAATAAATGGTCATGTATATAATAAGACAGTTCATGTATATAATAAGACAGTGTTAAGTTTCTGAAAACAGAAATTTAACACTGGAAAGATACTAATTTTCACCATATTATTCTTTGCTTTTAAAGAAAATGAGTTCCAACAGAATTTTCCTTTTAGGGGGAGATGTTCAAAAACTATTGACAAAATTATTTTAGAATTTATCAAGGAATAATAATTGATGAGAAATGTGAGCTACAATACTGTTTTAATTTCATTATAAGTACAAGTGTCTGTACTCTATAGCCAAATACTCCAGCAATGAATAACTGAATTTACAAGTCATTGCATTACTCAGTAATAGAGGGGTTTAATGTCAGATTTGGGTTTTGCCAGGATGATTTGGAAGAGAGTTTAAAGAAGGAAGTTTACTCTGGATGGAAAGCTGACATAAAATGCAAATAATTTTAAATCGAAAATCTTTTAAAAAGATAACTGATTATTTTTGTAGATCTCAGATATTGAAAGGGTAAGGTAGAGTGAGACATAAACTGTAGTTGTTTAAGAAAAAGATAACTTCCACTTATACTAACTAGAGGGGAGCCTGTTTGTTGTTTCTATAGGTTACACAGTGATAGCGATCCTGCTCAGACAGTTTTATGAAGTGGTCTTATTTTGTCTCATTTTATCATAGTCTCACAGTGACTTTGAAGCTGGTGTTCCATGAGATTATTTATGTGTGACAGGCCTACCAGCACCCCTGAGGACCTACTTGTAATTGTCAGGCAAGTTCCTGGATCTCAGATGTCACCCCTACAAGACACATTTAGACAATTCTAAAATCTTTCCTCCATTATAAACGATTTGAAGATTTTTTATTTATTCTCTTACGAATTGAGCTTATATAACTCATTTTTCTTCTTTTAGTGAATATGTTTAAAAGTGTGTATCTTCTTCACAAAAAATCTAGTTGACTAGTATCTTATCTCTAAGGAATAATTTGAGCTTTGGGATATTATAAACCCAATTTATTTTAATTTTCAATATTTTTGCTTCTGCTTATTTCATCTTATTTTTAATGTGTCAGATTAGATAATTAGGACTACTGGAATAGTAAATTCTCATTTAAATTAAACAACATACTTTCAGATACTTTAGTGACACATCTTTGCATTCCCCTGTTTCTGGTTGTACTTTATTTTCTATTAAATGAAATATACTTGTTTATATTTTATTTGTGCAGAGTTTGCAATACTTCTCTTTCTCTCTGTAAGATTCTTTGGAGATTCATCTAGCTGTATCAGTATTTTATTTCTCTTTTTTAAAGTTGTCTATGAAAATTCACTGCTCTATACTTTTCCAGCTAGAGGGAAAGATAACATAGCACTAAAGCTTTCTCCAGTGAAGTTAAGAAGTAGACTCAAACTTAGATTACACATGGCAAAGCAGGCACTATCCAGGTGAGCTATTTTGTTGGTCAGTTACTTTGATTTATGAGTAGTCATTACATTGGCATGAATATATCACAACTAACCAAGCCATTTATTTACCAAAAAGCATCTTCACTGGTTTTCAGTTTTAGGTTATTGCAATTATATTACAATCAAAACTTATAAACAAGTTTTTTATAATGATATATTTTTATTTCTCTTAGATAAATGCCCAGGAATGCAATTTCTAGTTCCAGGGTAACTAAAACATAATTACTTTTTAAATAGACTGCAAGATTCCCAGTTTCCATAATTTTGCATTGATATCAGCAATATATGAGTGATACAGTTTTAATGAATCTTCACCAGTATTTACTGTTGTTACCATTTTATGTTACCTCATCATTATTTTAATAAGCAATCTTTAATAGCTAATGGCACCAAATATATTTTGTGTATTTATTATCATACAGCATCTCCAATAAAATATATATTGATGTTTTTATCTCACTTCTGTTATTTGTTTATGCTTGCCCTGTTGATCTCAAAGTATCTTTTGTCTGCTATAGACACTAGGTTTTTTGTTTTTTTTCCCCCCACCTGAGGTATTTATGTGCCTGCATGTTTCCACTGTTTCTAGGGATCTTTTTTTAATTCATCCTTTCATTCTTAGTCAAAGATAAAGAGAGCTAGAGAAAGGAGGAGGAAATAGAGAAGGAGAAATACTTGAATCACTGCTATACCACTAGTGAAGCTTCCCCCTTATTGGTAGGGACTAGAGACTTGAGCCCCATTTCTTCAGCATGATAACATATGCACTCTACCTAGTTAGCCACCATCCAGCCTCTAGACACTAGTTATATTACAGATATATAGTAAGCAAACATTTTCTCCTAGTCTGAAGTTTGCTATTTCATTGTCTTAATAAATTCTTTCACAAAATGAAAGTTGTAATTTTTTATGAAGAATGAAAACAGCATTACTCTTTTGTCATTTTGATGTACATCTAAAAACTCATAGCTTGGTACTGGAACAAAAATAGGCACACAGACCAGTGGAACAGAATTGAAAGCCCAGATATAAACCCCCACACCTATGGACATCTAATCTTTGATAAGGGGGCCCAAAGTATTAAATGGAAGAAGGAAGCTCTCTTCAATAAATGATGCTGGGAAAACTGGGTTATAACATGCAGCAGAATGAAATTGAACCACTTTATCTCACCAGAAACAAAAATCAACTCCAAATGGATCAAAGACCTGGATGTCAGACCGGAAACTCTCAAATACTTAGAGGAAAACATTGGTGAAACACTTTCCCACCAAAACTTCAAGGACATCTTTGATGAAACAAACCCGATTGCAATGAAGACTAAAGCAGAAACAAACTAATGAGACTACATCAAATTGAAAAGCTTCTGCACAGCCAAAGAAACTATCAAACAAACAAAGAGACCCCTCACAGAATGAGAGAAGATCTTCACATGCCAAACATCAGACAAGAGACTAATCACCAAAATATACAGAGAACTCAGCAAACTTAGCACCAAAAAAGCTAGTGAGCCCATCCATAAATGGGCAGAGGATAAGAACAGAAAATTCACTCCAGAGGAGATCCAAAAGGCTAACAAACATATGAAAAACTGTTCCAGGTCGCTGATTGTCAGAGAGATGCAAATTAAGACAACATTGAGATACCACCTCACTCCTGTGAGAATGGCATACATCAAAAAGGACAGCAGCAACAAATGTTGGAGAGGCTGTGGGGACAGAGGAATCCTTCTACACTGCTGGTGGGAATGTAAACTGGTCCAGTCTCTCTGGAGAGAAGTGTGGAGTACTCTCAAAAGGCTAGACATGGACCTTCCATATGATCCAGTAATTCCTCTCCTGAGGATATACCCCAAGGACTCCATAATGCCCAAGCAAAAAGATGTGTGTACATCTATGTTCATAGCAGCAAAATTCATAATAGCTAAAACCTGGAAGGAACCCAGGTGCCCAACAGCAGACGAGTGGCTGAGAAAGCTGTGGTACATATACACAATGGAATACTATGCAGCTATCAAGAACAATGAACCCACCTTCTCTGACCCATCTTGGACAGAACTAGAAGGAATTATGTTAAGTGAACTAAGTCAGAAAGATAAAGATGAGTATGGGATGTCCCCACTCATCAACAGAAGTTGAGAAATAAGAACAGAAAGGGAAACTAAAAGCAGGATCTGATTAAATCGAGAGCAGGGCACCAATATAAAAACACTGTGGTGAAGTGGAGGGTGGCCATTGGGCTTCCAGGCCTGGCCGGGGGTGGGGGGTGGGGGGGGTGGTAGGGATGGAACACAGTCTTTTGGTGGTGGGAATGGTGTTTATGTATAATCCCATTAAAGTGTAAATGTATAAACCACTATTTAATTAATATGAGGCGAAAAAACTGATATGTCTAGAACTTCTTAAAACACAGACTGATTATTTTTAATACAGAGGCTGTCTTTGATATGTTGTCTCTCCCATAAGCCTAGACCAGGGAGAACAGAAGCAACCAGTAGCACAGCTATAAACAAGATGCTGGGTATTATACCCCAAACCCTATCAAAGGGACTTTCCAAAGTTAACCCTATCACTAAATAATGTGACGATAACAATAACTATCCATTGTCTCCTTGAACCCTAAGACAATAGGAATCTCACATTTCCACTATAGAGCCTATATTTCCCCCAGTCCTGGAACCTTAGGGTGGTGCCCACTTTTCTGCATGCTGCTCTCAATTCAAATCAAATAATATTGCATCCACGGATCGCAACCTAATCAACGCAACGAGTGCCACCCCAGCATGGTTCACTTCAGACTGTGACCAGAGACTTCAGGTGTGGAATGACAACCCTTCAGCTTCATCACTCGGGTGAGATCTTTCCTTTCATAGTATTCTCTAATTCCATTCCAGGTGTTCCACTCCCCAATAAAGTCCCCAAACCTAAATATAGTCCAGGTCCCCTGAGATAGAGCATAGGTTCACCCGTGCCCATAAACTAGAGGAAAATATATACCTGAAAGCAGAACTACACAAGAGCATGCAGGGAATACCCCCCAACACTTCATCTGCACTATTCCAGTCTTTAGGTTCATGATTGTTCAACAATTTGTTTGGCTTTGTATGTTAACTCTCTTTTCAGCCAACAGGTTCCAGATGCCAGCAAGATGCTGACCAGATTTCCCTGGACAGAGGACCCCATCAATGTGTCCTAGAGCTCCACCTCCTCAAAGCCCCACCCCACTAGGGAAAGAGAGAGGCAGACTGGGAGTATGGATCTACCAGTCAAAGGCCATGTTCAGTGGGGAAACAATTACAGAAGCCAGACCTTCCACCCTCTGCAACCCACAACGACCCTGGATCCTTACTCCCAGAGAGATAGAGAATGGGAAGGCTATCAGGGGAGGGGATGGGATATGTAGATTGGGTTATGGGAATTGTGTGGAATTGTACCCCTCTTATTCCATGGTTTTGTTAATGTCTCCTTTCTTAAATTAAAAAAAAAAAAAAACTCATAGCTTAATCTTAACTACCCCCAAATTTCTACTAGAATTTCTCAAAAGCTTAGTAGTTTTTATGTTTACTTTTGTGGCATAATTGAGGTTTTTATATGAAGTAGCCAAAGCTCTTTGTATGTGTAGTGTATGTTTAATTAGTTCAGTGCAATTTGTTCAAAAGGCTCTTCTTGCTCCATTGAATTGCTATAGTACCGTGTCAAAACTAGTTTGGTTCTTTTGTGCATTCTTGTTATGGGTTATCTACTTTATTTCACTATTTATGGGTTTATCCCTCTGCCTCACTACATGATTTTAGTACTACACCTATGTAATAATTCTTGAAATCAGGAAAAGAATAAACCTTACATTATTCTATCTCAGTCCTAAATTCCTTTCCTTTTCCCCATAAGCCTTAGCATATTATTCCAAAATATATACATTGTGACTTTATTTGTTGTCAGAAAAGTCATGATGGTGGGGTGGGAGGTTCAGTGCTTGTTGCATGATGGTGGAGGAGGGGGCTTAGAGTATTTTGCAGAAAACTGAGAAATTGTATACATGTACCAACAACTGTATTTACTGTTGACTGTAAATCATTAATCCATCAAGTAAAAAAAATTAAAAGAAAGCTCATGGTATAATTTTATAACTTTTTTCATAACTTTTCTGACAACCCAATAATTGAGATCTTATTAGAGTTGTATATTTGGGTAGAGATGATAAATTATAAGGAATTTTCCAGTCATGAACATTTGTATGTCTCTATATATTTAAAAATGTAATTTCTTTAGTCAGTTTGCAGACTTACATTCATATAAATACTGTACATACTTAAATGTACACCTAATTATTTTACTTCAAAGTAATCATAAACATTTATAATCTTCTTTTGTTATTGTCTTTATTTATTGGATAGAGTCAGCCAGAAATTGAGAGAAAGGAGGATATACATATATATCTATATCTATATCTATCTATATCTATATATATCTATATCTATATATCTATATCTATATCTATATCTATATCTATATCTATATCTATATCTATATCTATATCTATATCTATATCTATATCTATATCTATATCTATATCTATATCTATATCTATATCTATATCTATAGAGAGAGAGAGAGAGAAATTTACAGTACTGCTTCACCACTTGAAAATCTGTCCTCCTATAGGGCTTAAAAGCAGGTCCTTGCACATTGTAACATGTGTGTTCAACTGGCTGCACCACCACTCAGTCCCAATGTTTATAACCTTGGTTTTATGTTTTCATTGCTAATTTATAGAAATACAAGTGATTGCTGTATGTGTATCTTCTACCCAAAGTGTTATTAAATTTTTTCATTAGTTCTAATTTTTTATAGATTCTGTGAAATTTCATTTTAAATTATATGTGAAAGTAGAAATATATTCATTTATTGCTTTCCAACACTTAAACATTTTATCTTGCTTTCCTTCTATAAATAGATTGACTAATATACTGTATCTTCTACATCCCATGAAGAATTTTGGTCCATACTCCCAGAGGGATAAAGAATAGGGAAACATCCAGTAGAAGGGATGGGACTCAGAACTCTGGTAGTGGAAACTGTGTGGAATTGTATCCATGTTGTCTTACAATATTGTTAGTCATTATTAAGTCACTAATTTTTTTAGAGAGTGGTTAAGTGAATATCTCTGTCTTGTCATTTGAGCATGCACATGTGTAAATTTTTTAAGAGTGGTTAAGTATCTTGTTCATAATCTAGAGGAAAAACATTAAGTGGACACAAAGAAGTTTCTGTAGGTATTTTGTTGATACTCTTTGAAATTAGAGATGTTTCCTTCTATTTTCATTAAGTGTTTTTATCATAGATGTGTGTTAAATTTTTAATGCCCTAAATAATATGGAAACATGATTTTTCTTCTTCTAGCTTGTCATATTGAACTGGTTTTGCATTCTTGGACTAAAACCTACTGAGTCATGATGTATGATACTTTAGATATTTTGCTGTCATAATTAGTAGTATAGTTCATGGATTTTACTTACATATTCATGAGGGATATTTCTGTAATTTTATTATCATCAAACTTTATTTTGAATAAAATAGAATACATTGGGGTGCTAGGTGGTAATGCACCCAGTTGAACATATACATTACCATGTGTATAGACACCAGTTCAAGTCCCCATTCCCCATCTGCAGGGGGGAAGCTTCAGAAGTGATAAAACAGTATTAGAGTTGTCTCGCTTTTTCTCTCCCTTTATCTCTACTTATTTCTCTTTGTCTATATAAGAAAGAATGATGGTAGATAACATATTACAATACTCACAGACCTGGATTGAAGTCCCTGGTCACCAACTATAGTGAGAAAATTTTGTAAGTGTTGAAGTGTTGCGGGTTTCCATTTATCTTTCTTTCTTTCTTTCTTTCTTTCTTTCTTTCTTTCTTTCTTTCTTTCTTTCTCTTTCTTTCTCTCACCTATCTTCTCCTTCCTTTTCAATTTCTCTCTATCTCTATCCAATAAATAAATATTTTTAAAGCCAAACTCTCACTCTTTGCAGATGATATGATAGTATCCATGGAAAAACCTAAAGAATCCAGCAGAAAGCTCCTGGAAATCATTAGGCAATATTGCAAAGTCTCAGACTAAAAATCAGTGTACAAAAATTAGTGGCATTTCTTTATGTAAACACTAAGTCCAAAGAAAAGGATTTCCAGAAATCACTGCCATTCACTATCACAGCAAAATCAATAAAATACCTAGGAATAAATCTGACCAAGGAAGTGAAAGACTTGTATACTGAAAATTATGAATCACTATTCAAAGAAATAGAAAATGATACAAAGAAATGGAAAGATATACCATGCTCATGGACTGGAAGAATTAATATCAAAAAATGAGTATTCTCCCCAGAGCCATATACAAATATAATGTGATACCCATCAGAGTCCCACCAAGTTTCCTTAAGAGAATAGAACAAAAACTACAATCATTTATCTGAAACTGTAAAACACCTAGAATTGCCAAACCATCTTGAGGAAAAGAAACAGAAATGGAGGCATCACACTTCCAAATTATTATAAGGCCATCATCATCAAAACAGCCTGGTACTGGAACAAAAATAAGCACACAGACCAGTGGAACAGAATTAAAGACCAGAAATAAACCCATACATCAAATTTTTGATAAAGGAGCCCAGATTATTAAATGGAGGAAGGAGGCTCTCTTCAATAATTGGTGCTGAAAAACTAGATTTAAACATCCAGAAGAATTAAACTGACCACTTTATTTCACCAGAAACAAATGTCAACTCCAAATGGATCAAAGACATGGATGCTAGACCAGAAACTATCAAATACTTAGAGGAAATCATTGGTGGAACACTTTCCCATGTAAACCTCAAGGACATTTTTGACGATAAAACCCAATTGCAAGTAAGATTAAAACAAAAACAAACCAATGGATTACATCAAGTTGAAGAGCTCCTGCTCCCAAAGAGACCCCTCACAGAATGGGAGAAGGTCTTCACATGTCATATAAGACAAGTAGCTAATAACCAAAATATATAAAGAGCTCATAAAACTTAGCAACAAAAAAGCAAATTACTCTACCCAAAAATGGGTAGATGATATGAACAGAATATTTACTACAGAAGAGAGCCTAAAGAATAACAAACATATGAAAAACTATTTCAGGTCACTGACTGTCAGAGAAATGCAAATAAAGACACCATTGAAATACCACTTCAGCCCTGTGAGAATGGTATACATCAAAAACGACAGCAGCAACAAATGCTGGAGAGGTTATGGAGACAAAGGAACCCTTCTGCATTGCTAGTGGGAATGTAAATTGGTACAGCCTCTGTGGAGAGCAGTCTAGAAAACTCTCACAAAGCTATACATGGCCCTTCCATATGACCCAGTAATCCCTCTCCTAGGACTTACCTCAAGGACTCCATAATACCCACCCAAAAAGATGGATGCACCTATGTTCATAGCAGCACAATTTGTAAAATCTAAACTTGAAAGCAAACTAAGTGCCCAATAACAGATGAATGGCTTAGATAGTTATGGTATATTTACACAATGGACTACTACATAGCTATTAAGAACAATAAACCCGGGAGTTGGGCGGTAGTGCAGCGGGGTAAGCACACATGATGCCAAGCACAAGGACCAGTGTAAGGATCCCAATTTAAGCCCCTAGCTCCCCACCTGCAGGGGAGTCACTTCACAGGCGGTGAAGCTGGTCTGCATGTGTCTTTCTCTTCCCCTCTCTGTCTTCCCCTCCATTCTCCATTTCTCTCTGTCCTATCCAACCACGACGACATCAACAACAATAATAACTACAACAATAAAACAACAAGGGCAACAAAAGGAAATAATTAAACATTAAAAAATATTTTTTAAAAAAGAACAATAAACCCACCTTCTCTGATCCATCCTGAATAGAGGTAGAAGGAATTATGTTATGTGAGATAAATCAGAAAGACAGTGATTAGTATGGAATGATCCCACTCATAAACAGAAATTGAGAAAGAAAGGGACACTTAAAGCAGAATCTGACAGAGTTTGGAGTATGGCACCAAAGTAAAAATTTCTGAGTGGAGGGTGAGGGTAGATGTTCAACTTCACTGTGTGTGTGTGGGAGGGGAGGCCATTCACAGAATGGTGTTAATATACATTCCTATTAATGTATAGTCTCACAAATCATTATTTATTTAATTAATAATAAGGGGGAAAACGGATTGAATGTCTCTAAGTCTTTGATGCATAAACCATAGCTCTGAGCATATATTCCTTTAATATAAGCACTTAAGAATTCAAATTGGTAATCAGATTGAATTTTTTAACAGTGGGCTCAAATTGTTAATACACCTCTAATAATGACTTTTTCTTTGAAAAATCAAATCACCTAAAGGCTAGAAGCAACTGGTGGCGACACTTTATAAGATACAGCTATAAGTAAATAGCATTAAAGGACATAAATTATGGTGAGGTCTTGTATGATACAGCAAATACTAACAGTGGTATTTTCTTTTATTTTTTAAAAAATATTTGTTTTATTTACTTATTCCCTTTTGTTGCCCTTGCTTTTTTATTGTTGTAGTTACTATCATTGCTGTTGAATTGCAGAGAGAAATGGAGAGAGGAGGGGAATAAAGACACCTGCAGATCTGCTTCACTACTTGTGAAATGACTCCCCTGCAGGTGGGGAGCCAGGATCCTTATGTAGGTCCTTGTGCTTTGTGCTTAACCCACTGCACTATAGCCCGACACCCAACAATGGTATTTTTTAAGTTAACCCAATTGCCAAATAATTTGTTTATAGCAATAACTATCTATTACCTTCTTAAACCCTAAGACAGCAGGAAACTTGCCCTTTCTCTACAAAACTTTTATTTTTCCCAGCCCTGAAACCACAGGGATAGTGCTCACTTTCCTGCATGCTTCTTTCAATTCATGCCAACTGATACTGCATCTTCTTCTTCTAGCGTTTGCCCTTCTTCCGTAGCCAGTCAACAGCGTCAGGTTGAGCCTGATGTAAAGTTTCGAGACCTCCTTTGAATCTGGAGAGGTGGCAGTCGTTGACTATGTGGGTCATAGTCTGTCTGTAGCCACAGGGGCAGTTCGGGTCGTCTCTGACTCCCCAGCGATGGAACATAGCGGCGCACCAGCCATGGCCTGTTCGATAGCGATTGAGGAGGGCTCAGTCATAACGTGCTAGGTCAAAGCTGGGTTGACGCTTGCAGGGGTCTGTGATGAGGTGTTTGTTCTTTACCTCAGCTGACTGCCAACTCTGTTTCCAAGAGTCTGGAACAGAGAAGTTCAGTGTAGGCGTAGGGGACCAGATTGGATGACGAGACGTCAAGCGTTGGACAGGGTGGGCGAAGATATCCGCGTATATTGGCAGGTCCGGTCGAGTGTAGACATGGGAAATGAACTTAGATGATGCCACATCCTGACGAATATCTGGTGGGGCGATGTTGCTAAGAACTGGCAGCCATGGAACCGGGGTGGAACGGATGGTTCCAGAAATTATCCTCATGGAAGAATATAATTTGGAATCGACCAAGTGGACATGGGGGCTATGGAACCATACTGGGGCACAGTATTCTGCAGTGGAATAGCATAATGCCAGAGATGATGAGTGTAGTGTGGAAGCACTCGCGCCCCATAAAGAGCTGGCCAGTCTTGCAACGATGTTATTCCTCGCGCCCACCTTTGCTGCAGTTTTCATGAGATGTTCGTGAAATGACAGGGTGCGATCCAGAGTAACGCCGAGATAGACTGGCTGGGCTTCATGCCGGATTCTCGTATCGTCAAGCTGCACATTAAGCTCACGTGAGGCCGAGGCATGGTGTAGATGGAAAACAGATGATACCGTTTTTGCAGTGCTAGGGATTAGTCGCATCTACTGATCCCTACCTAATCAATGCAACCAGTACCACCTCAGCATGTTTCACTTTGGAATTTGTTCAGAGACATCAGGCCTGGAATATCAACCCTCCATCTTCATTACCTGGTAAGATGTTTCCTAGCTCATAGGACTCCTTACTTCTATTTCAGTTGGTACACTTCCTAACAAAGCCTCAAAACCTAGATGTAGACCAGGGCCCATGAGATAGAGTCTATGTATGCATGTAGTCATAAGTTAGGGGAAAATATATACCTTAAAGCAAAATTGCACAATAGTTTGTAGTGAATCAATAAATGCAAGCAAATAAAAAAGACCTAAAAGAGACATCATAAAGTACCTAATCAAATAGTTTCTACTTACACCTAGAAATTCTCCTCACCTACTTCCCTAAATTACTAAAAAGCTAACGTTATCAAAGTAATGACTACAAAAGCTGAATTAAAGCAAGAGACCAGTATACTTTAATGATGACTCTTTAGTCACTACCAGGCTACTCTGTCACCAGGGGTCTTAGTCAGGGAATCCTGGGATTTCCACACAGGCATGATGGACCTAAACCTCTATCAAATCCCTCTCTCCACGGTCACTGTTCATCTCCATCAGGAACATCACAATGGACCCCTTTGTGGGCCCCTATAGGACCTTGCCTTCAATATGGAACAATGGTAGGGACTGTTCCATTCTCTGACTGGAGGGGGGGGCCAACATACTCTACCACTTGAGGAAGATGGGTCCTGAAATTAGTGCATCCTGGAATGTTCCTAGTCTTGACCACAGAATGTGAGCTCAGACCTACAGAGATGCAAAGGTTACATAGGCTCCTGTGCTGAATATGGGCCCCCAATTAAATTGCTGGGGGTTACCCCTAACTATATTTATATATTTTCCCATATTTGGGAGCTACTCTCTTCCCTGTTCTAGATTTCTAGTCCTTTTTCCAACTATGACACCATCTCCCCAGACAATATGTTGGGTCCACCTGCATGTTAGCTGTCAGACTCAGGTAAAGACTACTAAAGTTGGGCCGCTTGGAATATACCTACAATAGATCTCCTAGCTTTTTTCAAAATGGAAACCCTAAGCCTTCACCTGCATGCAATACTCTTGTCTTTAGGTTCATGATTAGTCAACAATTTGCTCTGCTTTATATTTTAACTCTTTTTCAGCCACCAGTTTACTGATGATGTCAACCTGACTTTGCTGGGCAGAGGACCCTACCATGTGTCCTAGAGCCCTGCCTAGACCCTTGCCCCACTAGTGAAAGAGAGAGAGACAGGCTGGGAGTATGGATCTTACCTGTCAACACTCAATGTTCAGCAGGGAAACAATTACAGATGCCAGACCATCCACCTCCTGCATCCCACAGTGACCCTGGTTCCATACTCCCAAAGGGATAAATAATAGGACAACTTTCAAGGGAAAGGATGGGATACAGAGTTCTGGTAGTGGAAACTGTGTGTAATTTTACCACTCTTATCCACTAGTCTTGTCAATATTTCTATTTTAAAAAGAAAGAAATAACTGGCCATGGGGAATGGTGTAGTTTGGTCCTTAAGCCTCAACAGTAACCCTAGGGGGAGAGAGAGAGAGAGGAGGAGAGAAGAGAGAGGAGAGAGGAGAGAGAGAGAGAGAGAGAGAGAGAGAGATAGCTGGGTGGTGGTACACATAGTAGGGAACACATATTGTCATGTACTAGAACACAGATTTTCAAGCCCCTGGTCCTCGTCATCAGGGGAGTTTCATGAGTGGTAAAGTAGCTGCAGTTGTCTTTTTTTCTCTCTCCCTTTTTATCCCCCCTTCCATCTCAGTTTCACTTTCTATCCAGAAGTTAATTTTAAAAAATAAATATTAAAAAAGAAAGAGACTAGAATAATATAATCTTCAAACATAAATTGGGATGTAGTTTGTCCTTTCATATTTTCTGGAAGAAATCATATTTAATTGGTATTAATGATTTTTAAAGCTTTTTAGAATTTCCCAATAAAATTTATTTAAAGACTTCTTGGGGTGTATTAAAAAGAGAAGTTCTATTTTCTTTTCTTTTTTTTTCCCTAATCGCTGGGGCTTAGTGTCAGCAATATGAAGCCACCACTTCTGGCAACCCGTGTTTTTTTTTTCTGATAGGACAAAGAGAAATTGAGAGGGGGAGGATAGATAGAGATTGGGAGAGAAAGATAGACACATATAAACCTGCTTCACCGATTGTGAAGCGACACCCCTGCAGGTGGGGAGCCATGGGCTGAACCCAGATCCTTGAGCAGGTCTTTGGGCTTTGTGTTATGTGCACTAAACCTAGTGCAGGGAGAGAGAGAAAGTGAGAGAGATAAATGTTAGTCTTAAAAAAGAAGATTTTAAAAGTTATGTTATTCATTAATGAGTTAAAGAATACTGGAGCATTCATCTGGCACGTACAGTGCAAAGAATTAAACTCATGATCTTACATTTGCAAATCTCATCTCTTCAACTGCATTGCCTTCAGGCATTCATGGAAAGAAATCATAACATATTCTACAATAATAAATGCACATGTGTTATAAAGAAGTGAAGCAAACCAGACACAATCTAATAAACATGTTATGGTGTGTGTGTTACAATAATTATATAGAGTAGCCAAATTTATAGAAACAGGGAGTGGGGATTTGGGCGGGAAGCACAAGGATCAGCGTAAGGATCCTGGTTCAAGCCCCCAGCTCCCTACCTGAAGGGCGTTTGTTTCACAGGCGGTGAAGCAGATCTGCAGGTGCCTTTCTCTCCCCCTCTCTGTCTCCTCTCCTCTCTCCATTTCTCTCTGTCCTATCCAACAACAATAACAATAATAATAACCACAAAAGAATAAAACAACAAGGGCAACAAAAGGGAAAAAAAAAAAAGCCTCCAGTAGCAGTGGATTCATAGTACAGGCACCGAGCCCTGCAATAATCCTAGAGGTGAAAGAAAGAAAAAGAAAGAAAGAAAAAAGAGAGTGAAAATGGTGGTTTCTAAGAACTAGAAGAGTGGAATTGATGAGAAGTTATTTTTTTTTTAAATCAGGTTTTTTTTTTTTTTTTTTTTTTAGATTCTCAGGTCATTTATAACTTCATAAACTTCCAGATGCATTGACTCAGACTGTTAATGGGGTCTCAAAATGTGGGATATGCTGTCATCTTTAAGAATGAAATTAATATTAGAACTGTCATTGCAACATAGAACATATTTTTTCCATTGAGGTCTTCAGTTCACAAGGGAAAATGCCAGCATAAACCAAAGCCCCAATTTCAATTCATTTTGATCCTAAACTTAATCCCAGTATGTTTTTGCACCTTATGTCTCAGAACTCCTGGAAGAGAACAAGAGGAAACCTTTGAGCTGAACTGGAATTCAGATTGGGAAAGATTCAAATGTAAATCACTCTGGGCTTTTTCAATTTTAAGTAGGTAATTCAGTTCTCCTATATCAACCCTGATCAACTGTTCCAGGGGAAGAATCCCAGAAATATCTCTGGTCAGCTTTTGTTTTTAGCTTTTAATAAATACAGAATTTCAGTTGGGGAAGATGAAAAGGTTCTCGACATAGATTGTGGTGATGATTGCACAGTAATATATGTGGACTCAATGCTATGTATCTGTATTACTAAAACTGGATAAAATGGTAACATTTTCATGCATACCTTACCATAATAAAAAGTACAGAATCTCTCATAAGCCAAACTAAATTGATAATGTGGTTGTTGATAATATTTAAATAGTTGTTTTTATTGCCAACAGGGTTATCAGTGGTGCTTGGTGCTTGCATCATGAATACACTGTATTTTTTTAAAATTTTTAAATTATTTATTTATTGGACTGACACAGCTGAAATTGTGAAGTAAGAAAGTGTTAGAGAGGGAGAGATACAAAGAGACATCAACAACATTGTTTCATCACTTACAAAGCTTTCTCCCTGCAAGTGGGTGCCAGAGGCACAAACCTGGGTCCTTGAGCATTGTAACGCGTGCACTCAACCAGGCATGCCACCACCTGGGCCAAAGATTATACTGCTTATGGGAACATTTGTTTGCTTGTTTTATAGGACAAAGATAAATTGAGAGGGAAAGGGATTAGAAAGGGAGAGAGACATCTACAATATTGTATCACCACCTATAAGCTTGTCTCCTACAAGTAGGGATTGGGAACTTGAACTCAGGTCTTTGTGCATAGTAATATGTGCTCTCAATCAGATGCACCATTGACTAGTCCCAGTTGTTAATATTATTTAAAGCTTTAAATATATGGACATGGATAATCACAGATAGATGAAATGTCATGCACAAATTGCACAATTAATGAGTACAGGGACAAAGCTTCTATCCCTTATCTTCTGATAAAGAATCTAGTTTCTTTTTATAGAAATATAAAACAGTTTACAAGCCCACCTCAGGGCCCAGAGTAATCCCAGGTTTATCATCTCCAAGGTCACTGAAAAAGGCAATTTACGGTTTGATGAGACTATCAAATCCATATCCATGAATAAATAATGTGTTAGTCAAGAACTTGCTAATTGGTACAAACCATAATCCTCAAAGGTAAACTATTAATAATCTGATACATAGTATTTGTTTCTCATTAAAATGTATTTTTAGTTTTCTGGTATGATTTTGCCTGTATTTGTTCTCATTTTAGATGCATAGGTCTGTATGTTTCTTCTTTCAGTATTAAAAGTAAAGAGAGATAGTATTTTCTCTTGCTTTTGTTGCTTTTTGACATAAAATCCCACTTAAAAATGAAATATGATCCATATGTACTTGGTAAATACCCATTTACATATTTCTCTTGTTTGTGGAAAAGAAAAAAAGAAGGAAGGGAAGAGTTGAAAAAGTCTGTTGGGTAAGTTTTGGCTTGAGAGTTTCCTCACACCAAAATTTCTTAGTCTGTACTTGGCTTATGAAATACTAAAAAAAAAAAAATTACAAAAAATAAAGAAAAATATGAAAATGAATCATGTTTATCCATCATTTCTGAATACATATATTTTAGTTGAAGTAGAAATTTATGTGCTGTCAATCAAAACCAGAAGGTGGAATAAAATACAGGGTGGGTTTCTCGCTTTTAAATGCTTGTTTGAAAAACCTCAATTTTCCCTTTGGCAAAAGACACAATAGAATACATACCAAGAAGACATATTCTAGCTGAAATAAAGAACTATCATTGGTAGAGATAAAGTATAAAAAACTCTTGTCAAAATTACTACTATTTTCCCATAATGCTTGCATATAAACTTTTATACTGATACTGTTAAATCTAATTAAACAAAATAAAGAAAAATAAAAGGAAACCAAATAATCAATTTATGTCAAATCAATTAGCAATCTGGATGATATTGGGGGAGGCAAAAAAAAAAGAAAAGAAAAGAGAAAGAAGGCAAGAAAAAAGAAAATTCCAGGGTTTCACTTTAAGTGATACACTGTTCTTCATTTTCAGATCCTTGGGCAGAAGGGATGTAGAAATCAAGAAAATCCCATGACGAATTAAAACAGAATTCAGAGTATTATTCAAAGTCAAAATGTTAGTGCAGACCCCCACAGTTACTGTCATATTAAAAGACCTTTATTATTTTCTCCATCTCTACATCCAAATAGATACTCAAAAATTAGGGAGGGAAATAACACAGTCGTTGTACAAATGAGTCTGGCATCTGAGGTTTAGTCCCCAGCACAACCAGATGCCAGAGCTGAACAGTGGTCTGGAGGCACAAACAGTAAGTGCACACATCACTGTGCGCAAGGACCTGGGTTCAAGCCCTACTGAGTTCAAGCTACCAGTAGAGGGGAAACTGTGAGCAGTAAAGCAATGCTACAGGTATTTCTTTTTCTTTCTCTTTCTATCTCCCCTTAAAATTATTTCTGTCCTATAAAATAAAAGAAAAATGGGAGGGCAGAGAGGTGGCACACCTGGTTGAGCATACATGTTACAGTGCTCAAGAACCCAAGTTCGAGCCCCTGGTCTTCACCTGCAGGGGAGAAGCTTCATGAGTGGTGAAGCAGGGCTGCAAAGTGTCTCTCTGTCTCTCTCCCTTTATGTCACCCCCTTCGCTCTCCATTTCTGGCTGTCTCTATCTAATAAATAAAGATTTTTTTAAAAATTGAAAAAAAAAAAAAAGAAACCTGCCATAGATAAACAATTCATGTACACCCCTCACTTAGGGTGAAACCTGGTTCCAGTCTGGGAAGAAGTTAGTTTGTGGGCCAAGACTTCAATAGTCATGTTGAGGCTATAACTGTGAAAGTAGAGGGGTGAGTATTATGAAGGCCAGAGGAGAAAGAGAGCTCATTCTTGGGTAACCAGAGTAGATTTAGCTTATAATTTTGAAAATTTCCAGATCTCCAAATGTGAGTTCTGCATGCTTGGAATTGTGTATTGAATTTTAACTGAGATGGGGGATTTCAGATTTAGAAAGCTATGTTTAATGTTGGGGAGACAGCACAGTGGTTCTGCAAAAGATGTGCATGCCTGAGGCTCTCAAGTCCCAGTTTCTATTCTCAGCACTACCATATGCCAGAGTTGAGCAGTACTCTGATCTTTTTCTCTGTATCTTTCCTCCTGATTCTCTGTCAATAAAATAAAATAGACTCAGAGGCACAGCTATATACAAATAAAGTCAAAGGACATAAATTGTGGTGATGTTGTGTATGAGATAGCATTCTGAACAAAGGGCTATTTCAAAGTTAAGCCAATTGCCAAATAATGTGATTATAGCAGTAACTATCTATTGCCTTCTTAAACCCTAACACAGAGGAACCTACTGCTTCCTCTATAGAGCTTGTATTTCCCCCAGTTCTGGAATCTCTAGGGTGGGACTCACTTTCCTGCTTGCTTCTCTCAATTTATACCAAATAATATTGCATCTGCTGATCCCAGCCTAATCAACGCAATGAGTACTAACTTAGCATGCTTCACTTCAGACTGTGTCCTGAGATGTCAGGTGTGGAAGGTTAACCCTTCACTCACATTACTTGGGTAATACCTTTCCTTTCATAGAATTCTCTAATTCCATTCAAGGAGGTTCACTTCCTAACAAAGTCCCAAAACCTAGATATAGACCAGGTCCCATGTGATTGAGCATATGTAGACATGTATTCATAAATTAGGACAAAATATATATGAAAGCAAAAATAAACAATAGTCAGTAGTGAGTCAGTATAAAGTTCCTAATGAAATAGTATCTAATTAGACTTAGATACCCTACAGAGCTACTTCCTATTACAGTTCTCTCACTCACTCCAAAGCTAACCTTAGAAAAACAAGGACTTCAACAGCTGAATAAGGGAAAGAGACTGGCATACTTTAACGATGACTCTTTAGTCACTATCAAGCCACTCCAACAGCTGGGGCCCTGGTCAGGGAGTCCTGAGATTCCCATACAGACACAATAGGCCTAGACCTCAGTTAAATCCCTCTCTCCATTGTTCTTGGCCATTTCTGTCAGGAACAGCAAAACAGACCCCTTTGTGGGCCCCCATAGGACTTTGTCCTCAACCTGGATCAACAATGGTAGAGAATGTTCCATCCTCTGAAGGGAGGATGGACAACATATTCTATGCTGCACCTGAGGAAGATGGGTCAATATTGGGGCGGCTTGGGATGTTTCTACTCATGACCACAGAATGTGAGCTCAAATCTACAGGGATGCATAGGTCACATAGGCTCCTAAGCTGAATATGGGCCCTAGAGCACATTAAGTCAATGGGGTTTATAGTCAACAGTATTTATACCCCTTTCCCATATTAGGAAGCTACTCTCTTTCCTGATCTAGAATTCCGGTCCTATTCCAGCCATGACATCATCTCACCAGACAATACTTTGGATCAAACTGCATATCAGGTTTCAGGCTCAGGCGAAAAAAAAAAAAAAAAAAAAGGCCTTTGGAATATAACTAAAGTATGCCTACTATACCTATCTACAAAATGGAGAACCTCCTGACACTTCATCTGCATTATTTCAGCCTTTAGGTTCATGATTACTCAAAAGTCTGTCTGGCTTTGAATGTTAACTCTTTTTTCAATCACCAGGTGCCAGATGTTAGCATGACGCTGACCAGACTTCCCTGGACAGACAACCCCAGCAATATGTCCAGGAGCTCCACTTTCCCAGAGCCCCACCCCACTACGGAAAGAGAGAGACAGGATGGGAGTATGGATCGACCTGTCAATGCCCATGTGCAGTGGGGAAGCAATTACAAAAGCCAGACCTTCCACCATCTTCATCCCACAATGACATTGGGTCCATATTCCCAGAGGGTTAAAAAAATAGGAAAGCTTCAAAGAAACAGGAACACTCCATTTCACCTTCTATGAAGCTAACATCATCCTGATACCAAAAACAGATAGGGACACAACAAAAAAGGAAAACTACAGACAGTATCTCTGATGAACATTGATGACAAAATATTAAACAAGATCCTGGCCAACCAGATTCAGCAATATATCAAAAAGATTATTAATCATGACCGAGTGGGATTTATCCTAGGAATGCAAGGTTGGTTCAACATACGTAAGTCAATCAATGTCATTCACCACAATCAATGTCATTCACCAATAAAAGCAAAGCCAAAAAACACATGCTTATCTCAATAGATACAGAGAGAGCCTTTGACAAAATCCAGCAAACATTCATGCTCAAAACATTACAAAATATGGAAATAGATGGGAAATTCCTCAAAATAGTGGAGTCCATATATAGCAAACCTACAGCCAACATCATACTCAATGGACAGAAGCTGAAAGCATTCCCCCTCAGATCAGGGACTAGACAGGCTGTCCATTATCACCATTACTCTTCGACATAGCATTAGAAGTTCTTGCCATAGCAAGCAGGCAAGAGAAAAATCAAAGGAATACAGACAGGAAGGGAAGAAGTCAAGCCCCCACTCTTTTCAGATGGTATGATAGTATACATAGAAAAACCTAATGAATCCAGCAGAAAACTACTGGATGTTATTAGGCAATATAGCAAGGTGTCAGGCTACAAAATCAATGTATAAAAATCAGTGGCATTTCTTTATGCAAACACTAAATCTGAAGAAGATATCCAGAAATCACTCCCATTCACTGTTTCAATAAAATCAATAAAATACCTAGGAGTAAAGCTGACCAAAGACGTAGAAGACTTGTGTACTGAAAACTATCAGTGACTATTCAAGGAAATGGAAAATAATACCAAGAAATGGAAAGACATCCCATGTTCATGGATTGGAAGAATAAATATCACCAAAATGAATATTCTCCCTAGAGCCATATAGAAATTTAATGCAAAACTCATCATAGTTCTACCAAGCTTCTTTAAGAGACTAGAACATAAACTACAATCATTTTTCTGGAACAAGAAAACACCTAGAATTGCCAAAACAATCTTGAGGAAAATAAACAAAAATGTAGGCATCACACTTCTGAATCTCAAACTTTGTTATAAGGCCATCATCATCAAAACAGCCTGGTACTGAAACAAAAATAGGCATACTGACAAGTGGAACAGAATTGAAAGCCCAGAACTAAACCCCCACACCTATGGACATCTAATCATTGATAAGGGGGCCCAATGTATTAAATGGAAGAAGGAGGTTCTCTTCAATAAATGGTGCTGGGAAAACTGGGTTAAAACATGCAGAAGAATGAAACTGGACCACCTTATCTCACCAGAAACAAAAATCAACTCCAAATGGATTAAAGACCTGGATGTTAGACCAAAAACTATCAAATACATAGAGGAAAACATTGGTGGAACACTTTCCCACCTAAACCTCAAGGACATCTTTAGTGATACAAACCCAATTGCAAGGAAGACTAAAGCTGAAACAAATCAATGGGGCTACATCAAGCTTAAAAGCTTCTGCACAGCCAAAGAAATTATTACACAAACAAGGAGACCCCTCACAGAATAGGAGGAGATCTTCACATGCCATACATCAGACAAGACACTAATCACCAAAATATATAAAGAGCTCAGCAAACTTAGCAACAAAAAACAAATGACCCCATCCAAAAATGGGCAGAGGATATGAACAGAACATTCACTACAGAAGAGATCCAAAAGGCTAACAAACACATAAAAAATTGCTCCAGGTCACTGATAGTCAGAGAAAGGCAAATAAATACAACATTGGTATACCAACCCACCCCTGTGAGAATGGCATACACCAAAATGGACAGCAGCAACAAATGCTGTGGGGAGAAATGAACCCTTCTGCACTGCTGGTGGGAATGTACAACGGTCCAGCCTCTGTGGAGAGCAGTCTGGAGAACTCTCACAAGGCTAGACATGGACCTTCTATATCACCTACTAATTCCTCTCCTGGGGATATACCCCAAGGATTCCATAATGCCTAAACAAAAAGATATGTGTATACCTATGTTCATAGCATCACAATTCATAATAACTAAAACCTGGAAGGAACCCAGGTGCCCAACAACAGATGAATGGTTGAGAAAGCTGTGGTGTATATACACAATGGAATACTATGCAGTTATAAAGAACAATGAACCGACCTTCTCTGACCCATCTTGGATGGAGCTAGAAGGAATTATGTTAAATGAGATAAGTCAGAAAGATAAAGATGAGTATGGGGTGATTTCACTCATAAACAGAAGTTGAGAAAGAAGAGCAGAAAGGGAAACTAAAAGCAGGATTTGACTGAATTTGGAGTAGGGCACCAAAGTAAAAACCCTGGGATGAGGGTGAGGGTAGATATTTGGCTTCCTGGGGCTGTGGGGTTTGGGGTGTGGTAGGATGGGACACAGTCTTTTAGTAGTGGGATTGGTGTTTATATATATTCCTATTAATTTGTAGTCATATAAATCCCTATTTAATTAATATTAGAGGGAAAATTTTATATCTCAAACTTTTTAAAGCCCAGACTGAATCTTTTAAATACATAGGCTGAGTCATTGATATGTTGGCTCTCTCAAAAGCCTAGACCAGGGAGAAAAGAAACAACTGGTGGAACAGTTATATACAAATAATGTCAGAGGACATTATTTATGGTGATGTTGCGTATGATACAGCAAATCCTAACAAAGGGATATTTCAAAGTTAACCCAATTACCAATAAATGTGATTATAACAATAACTATCTATTGTATTCTTAACCCTAAGACAGCAGGAACCTCTCATTTCCTCTATAGAGCCTTTATTTTCCCCAGTTCTAGAACCTCTAGAGTGGGACTCACTTTACTGCATGCTTCTCTCAATTTATACCAAATAATATTGCATCTGCTGATACCAACCTAATCAAAGCTACAATTACTACTTTAGCATGCTTCACTTCAGACTGTGTCCAGAGACTTAAGGTGTGGAATGACAACCCTTCAGCTTCATTACTCGGCTGAGACCTTTTCTTTCATAGTATTCTCTAATTCCATTCCAGGTGGTTCACTTCCTAACAAAGTCCCAAAACCTAGATATAGACCAGGTCCCAGGTGATAAAGCATATGTTCACATGCATCCATAAATTAGGGCAAAATATCTACCTGAAAGCAAAAGTGCACAATAGTCTGCAGTGAGTCACTATCAAATTCATAATGAAATAGTATCTAATTAGACTTAGATGCCCTACTCAGCTACTTCCTATTACAATCCTCTCACTCACTCCAAAGCTAACCTTAGCAAAGCAAGGACTGCAAAAGCTGAATAAGGGCAAAAGACTGGCATACTTTAATGATGACTCTTTAGTCACTATCAGGCAACCCCATCAGCTGGGGCTTTAGTCAGGGAGTCTTGAGATTCCCAAATAGACATGATGGGCCTAGACCTCTGTTAAATCCCTCTCTCCATTGTTATTGGCCATCTCTATCAGGAACAACAAAATAGACACTTTTGTGGGCCCCCATAGGACCTTGCCTTCAACCTGGATCAACAATGGTAGAGAATGTTCCATCCTCTGAAGGGAGGATGGACAACATATTCTATGCTGCACCTGGGTATGATAGTTCGATATTGGGGCAGCGTGGAATGTTCCTACTCATGACCACAGAACGTGAGCTCAGATCTACAGGGATGCAGAGGTCACATAGGCTCCTGAGCTGAATATTTGGCCCCAGACCACATCAAATCGATGGGGTTTATAGTCAACAATATTTATATCCCTATCCCATATTAGGGAGCTTACTCTCTTCCCTGATCCAGCTTTCTGTTCTTTTTCCAGCCATGACATCATCTCCTCAGACAATAACTTGGATCCACCTGCATATCAGATTTCAGGATCAGGGAAAAACCCAAAAAACTAGTATAGCCACAGGCTGTTTGGAATATAAGTAGAATATGGCTCCTAGCTATCTACAAAATGGAGGACCCCCCCAACTCTTCATGTGCACTGTTCCAGCCTTTAGGTCCATGATTGGTCAACAATTTGTTTGGTTTTGTATGTTAACTCTCTTTTTTTGCCACCAGGTTCCAGGTGCTAGCATGATGCAGACCAGACTTCCCTGGACAGAGGACCTCACCAGTGTGTCTTGGAGCTCCACTTCCCTAGATCCCCACCCTACTAGGGAAAGAGAGAGACAGGCTGGGAGTATGGATAGACCAGTCAATGCCATGTTGAGCAAAGAAACTATTACAGAAGGCAGACCTTCCACCTTCTGCATCCCACAATGATCTTGGATGCATACTCCCAGAGGGATAAAAAGTAGGAAAGCTATGGGGGGGGGTAGGGGTGAGAAATGAGATATGGAGAACTGGTGGTGCTAATTGTGTGGAGTTGTACCCCTCTTATCCTATGGTTTTGTCAATGTTTCCTTTTTATAAATAAAAAAATAAAAATTAATAAACTATTAAAGAAAGAAAGCCATATTTAGAAATTTAGCTTCATTTTCATCTAGGGGCAAAAGGATTACTCGCTACTAATATTAACTCAAAAACATGAAAATGTCTGAATGCCCATTTGTTTAAATGACCCTTTCTGGGCTTTTCTGAAGTTCTTACTTAGTTCTACCCCAAATTCCAAAAACCTATTCTCATAAATTCCACTTTGGTATTTTTCATTTCTGAATAGTTAATATAAGCCACTGAATGTGTAGATACTTGTCTAGGTCTAGGATGTGAACATTTGGAGGTTTGTTCACAAGTTACTCACTGAAATCTTTTTTTCTGGGCACTGATTTGGACTGAACACACAAAGTACAAACTGACTCCTGGGACACAGATGCCTGGCTGAGGCTGATAAAAGATTTACTGCAGAGTGTTTAGAATTACTGAGCTTTGCTATAGAATTATTACAGCCTTTCCCACTGGGGTGCAGTGATTTATAACCTACCAATAGACAATAGTGTTTAACTCTGTTCCCATTAATTGATTGAACAATTTACTTTCTGCAATTTACCTGCTCTTGATAAATAAAATAAAATAAAATAAAATAAAATAAAATAAAATAAAACAAACTGGATCCTACTTTGCTTTTGGCTATTGCATGATACCATATTAATGGTTTATTGGTTCCATGGTGTCTATAACACAGCAGAGTTTATGATGTTTAACAAAATGACAAGTCTAAATACTCTCTTGGTTTGAGTCTTCAGTTTATCAAATTAATATCACAATGTGATGACTTTTTTTTTTGCATTTCAGAGTTGCGGATTTTTGCAGCAGTATTTCATATAACACTTTATTCCAACAATAGCCATGCAAAATTTGAGAGGGAGAGGGAGAGGGAGAGGGAGGGGCAGAGAGAGGAAGAGGGAGGAAGTGAGAAGAAGGAGAGGGAGAGAGAAAGAGACAGAGAGAGAGAGGGGGAGGGAGACAAGGGGAAGAGGAGGGGGAAATACTTTTTAGTCAATTGTTAATCTGCGATATTTAATTCTGTCAGGGACTTCAGTAGGACCCTTTTTGATGGAGCATTTGGATGAAGATAAGTTTAAGCATATTCTATGCCTCTTCCTTTATGTCAGGTATTCTCTAAGGAGACAATAAACTGTGCTTTACCCTCAGAATATACCAAGCAAGGAGGAGACTACTTTATGAAGAAAGGTAAATAAGAAAGCTATTAAAGAATACAGCAAGCCCTTCCTCCCAAATTCTATGATAGCTAAACTAATTTGTCTAATTTCTCTCAGGGAGATTTGGCTACTTAGACTGTCTTCTATTAAGACTGATTCTTGGGATATAAGCAGTAATCTCCACTTAGTGAGTTTATACTTTATCACTATGCTAGTCTGCCTCATTACTTGTAACCATTTACTGAAATATTTGTATAAAGCATGTACCATATTCAGAATTAATAGCATGTCTGAATGAGGAGATATCATAGAGGCGGACAACCAATTTTCATGCATGAAACCAGAAGTTACAGGTTCAATTCCTATAACTTCCAAGTGCCAGAGTTAAAAGGCATTCTGGTCATTCTCTCTATCTGAAAATAAATATGTAAACCATTTAAACAGGAACCAAGGAGGATTAAGGATGACAGCATGATGATGGTTATGCAAAAAGACTTTCATGCCTGACGCACCAAAAGTTGTAGGTTGAATCCGCAGCAACATCAGAAGCCAGAGTTTGTTGGGTAGTTGCCACCTCCCCCTGGCTTCTTCTTATCCATATGCCTATATAGGGATTTACTGATCCAAAGGTTTGGTCTATTTACATAAATCACTTTTACATAAAGCACTCCAGGGCATTGGTGGTTCAGTTATAGGATTCTCGCCTGTTCCACCCCCTCCTTGTCACACTCTGATTTTCACCAGTCACTTTTCTCTCCACCCTCTCTATATCACATCCTGTTTCCACCCTACTTGGAGAGTATAAAAACAGCTGCTCTTCTGATTAAAGACACTTGGAAATTGCTTTCCGGCTCCGAGAGTTCCAGAGTGTATCTCCTGCGGAAGTTGGTGCAGCACGAGTTCCTGATCCCTCTCCCACACAGCAGCCTAGATCAGCTCCAGTTGAGCTCTCTCCAACCCAGAGAGCACTAGCTCAGGAAGAAGTACCCTCAGGCTATCCCGGCATCTGGCACCCGAACAGGGACCTGTAAGCAGCAGATTATCAAGAAGACATCTTAGATAAGTACACACCTTTTTGGGTATCTGCAATATTGTGTTAAGGCACTGTGATTTTTTTTCTTTTTTATTGTTTTCCGGAGATCTTTCCACCATGGAAAATCTTCTCCAAATCCTGTATTCTTTATCCAGTATACAATTTTTATATATCTGGGACATTTTTCTTGGGGCTTCACCTTATATCCTGTTGATCATCATAGCAGCTTTTAAGGGATATATAGGTCAACCTCTCAAAAGGCTTAAGGACCTAGAGGCTGAGGTCAAAGAGATAAAGGAAGTAATCATAGAACTTAACCAGCACCTTAAAAACAAGAAGAAGCAAAGGCCTGTCGTGATCTTGACCCACCCTAATTCCTCTGCATCTTGCCCTGAGGCCCCTATTTTGGCATCTTGCCCTGAGGCTCCTATTTTGGCAGACACGTGTCTGAATTCTCCTTTGGACTCCACAGCCACTTCTTCGGCCACCCCCATTTTGGCAGAAACATGTCCGGAACCTCCTGCTGCCTCCACGGCTGCTTCTTCACCCCACCCTGTTTTGATAGACACATGTCCGAATTCTCCTGTAGCCTCCAAAACCACTTCTTCGGCCACTTGTCCAGAAGCTTCCACTTCGATGACTCCTCCTACCGCTACACACTTATCAGAGCAAGTCCACACATATCCAGTCAATGTTGCCCCCAATAGACAAAAACCTCAGGCCTGGTATCCATATTCCGCCACAGACCTGAAGGAACTACGCCAGGCTATCAAAGATGACGGTGTTCATGACCCATGGACCAGGTCCATTTTACAAGGCCTGCTTCAGAACCTTAATACCCCTCAAGATTGGAGAGATGTGACTCGTGCTACGCTCCCAGGCCCCCTCTTCCTGCAATGGGAGGCATTCTTTCGTGACGAATGTTTACAACAATCACGGAAAAATATTCAAAATCAGCCAGAGGGTAATTTTGATGCATTGTTTGGAACAGGCCAATTAGAAACAGGGATTCAACAGGCGGAAGCCAAGTTTCCAGTGGGGTATTTTGATCAAGTACGCCTGTGTGCATTAAAAGCATGGGAGCTATTAACACCACCCATGGGAGCAGCCTCAGCCCCCATTCTCTCCCTGCAACAAGAACCTGATGAATCCCTCGCTAAATTCATTGCCAGGGTCCAGTCGAGTTTGGAAAGGAAGATTTATAATCCTGACGCTCGTTTTCTCCTTCTGCGATCCATAGTCTGGGATGGAATGCTTCCGCATTTTCGACAGGCCTGTATCACTCTTAAAAACGAACACCCAGATACTTGGATTCTAGCTACACAGGATCTCAGATCAAGCTCTTTTCAAGGACCTATGTTACAGGCCTATGCAGCTACCTTACATAAGCAAAAAGGAGCTTGCTTTCAGTGCGGTCGCCAAGGGCATTGGCGTAACCAATGTCCAGAAAATAGACTGCGACCCCGCCTCCAGTCAGGGCGACCCCACCTCCAATCAGGGCAACCCCGCCTCCAGACAGGGAATCAGAGACCACGAATGCCTTGTCCCAGATGCCAGAAAGGATTTCACTGGAGGAGAGATTGTTGGTCAAGGTTCCATAGGAACGGAACGCCTCTGCCAAATGTAAACAGGGATTTAAACTAGGTATGGGGCTTCCCTTAGCCCCGCCCCCAAGAGGGAAGGAAGCAGGTCGCCCGCTTGGTGCTGTGCCCTTCTTCCACAAACAGAAGCCCAGCTTGGGACCCAATCCGTCGCTACACCCACCACACCAAGTAACAATAACAGAGGGTGAGCAGAAGGAGGAACCCGCGGTATGTGGGAACTTCCAGCATAGAAATAACCGGCTGGAGCAAGAGAACAGCTCGAATTCAGAGCCTGAGATTTTATGGACCACCCCTGTTTTAGAAAGGGGTCACCCAACTATGACAGTAAAGATTGGTAATATTCCTTTTAAATGTTTGATTGACACGGGAGCAGATAAGACAATATTAAGACAAGCAGAGGTTCCCCAGAGTTGGGAACTCCTCCCAGGACCATGCTTACATGGTGTTGGAGGATTGACTCAGGCATTCCGCACACAAGATTGTTGTTGAGGTGGTCTGGTGTCGGGCTGCACCGCGGAGAAGAGAGCGGACGTCCAGAGCAAAGGGGTAAACAGATCTTTATTATAGGATGGGGGGGAGGTTTGGTTCAGACCACGTGGAGCCAGCCAGCAATGGCCGACCACGGGGGGAGAGCAGGGAGCAAGACCTCAGAGAGGGAGAGCCGAGAGCCCAGAGAGAGCGAGGGGAGGGGTGAGGGGGCTTTTTATTGGGCGACAACCAGGGGTGACGTGTAGGGCCAGGATTGGTTGAAAGGGGGCACTCTAGGATTTAGTGAGGCATAGGAAAATCTGGGGGCGGAGCCAGGATTGGTTGAAAGGGGGCACTCTAGGATTTAGCGGGGCATAGAAAAACCTGGGGGCGGAGACTGCATCAGAATAAGTCCTCAGCAACATCTCCTCCTATCCCTTTATATCTAAATGGACACAGTAAAGAAAAATGGAGCATGCTTAAATGTTTTAGAGGAATGCCATGCTCAGGTGGGAAGATGTAGGACTTTCTGTGGAGGAGGGAAGGCTTAAATGGCTGCCAACCTTGTGAGATTTAAATGTCCTCCTGTGCTCAACCCCTCTTCAGAGAGAGAGACTTACCTGGAGAGACTCATCTCATAGGTTTAAGCGCAGCCTGCTCAACCATCTCTTCACAGTATCTCTACATCTTTTCTATCTTTCTATCTAGTAATTGCATAAGATGTACAAAGTCTATAAAAGACTATCATGGGGCAGAAACCTTTTGGACATAAGCCTAAATGACATAACAAAATAGGAAGGGACACGAAGGGGAGAAGTAAAAGTCAGTGGGGTGTGAAGGGAAGGATTGGTGTGTAAAGGAACATTCCCTGCTTGAGTGGGGAAAAGGGCAAGGGTACATAATGAGGGGGCGGCAGGAGGCATGACCCACCAAACAGAGGGGCTATTTGGCATTGTATAGTCCTCAAGGCAACAGTCTGTAAAGTCTATGAATTACTCAGGATTAGTCTATGAAAAACCAGCAGCGTGAAGGGAAATAAGCTGCTTCAAAATTGTGTAAAATGTATATAGGGTATGTCAGAAAGTCCGATACAAGTCTCAGTCCGAAGTAGATGGCTAGGGGAGGAATTGGCAGGGGATGCAACGCTGCATGAGGGAGGTCAGCCGCTGGAATGTTGCTCTTTTGTAGATAGCTAGCTGGAACTGCCAACACGTAACAAGCAGGTCAGAAGCAGGAACGGTAACCAGGCATGAAGAAAGTTCTGTCCTTGGAATTCGTGTATCAGGTTCTTCAGATCACGTTGAGTGACATCTAGGGTTTCGGGGGGTGTGCCACGGTAGTCGTGCCATCTAGTGAGTGACGTCAGGGTGTGCAGGGGTTCAGATGGTTTTTCCGGGATTCCTGTGAAAGAAACACAAACAATCTGCTTCTCGTGGTTAATTTGAACTGGTAACAAGTTATAGGTTTGTTATAGTTGGTACCTCGATGATTATAATTGGTTTAGAATCTCTTTATGATTTATTAAAAGGTCATCTAATGTGACCTCCTGTAGCAGCCTCTACCGCAGGATCTTGAGACCAATTTTAGCTAAAATATGTATTTTAAACAGACTCAAATTGCTTAGAGAGTTAACGCATATTCGTGACAATGATTTTAACGTTTACAGTGCCAGATTGATGCCAGATCTGTTGTGGATTAATTTCCACAAGATAGTTTACAGGGCACCTTTGGGGGCCCTTCAAAGGTGTCCTGTATATAAAATTTATATAGTTTAGTTTTGGGAATGAATAGTCACGTTGAACATTTAGACTTTTACCTAAATAGTAAGTTACCTTAACAATTAATATTTACCTTGTCTGGTAAAAGTGTAGCTGTAGGGTTACACTTCTGACCGTTAAGTTAGTGTTACCAAACTTGAGACATACCCATAAACATTTAGTTATAACAAACTGGAGGAAAAAGAACTTTTGTTATAAAAACACATTATTTAAAAACAATTTTAAATCTGTCATTAGTCACACAGTTTAAGACTAAACACTTACATATATACCAATACTATATATAAAATTCAAAAGAGGGAGAAAGAAAAAAAAATTTTTGGAATGTTTCTGGACGTCTCCAGAAACTTTGGCTGCGTCCAGCATTTTTATATAAGGCCAATAACCTTTTAGAGTACTCCAAGCAGATGGGTCATGCAAAAAAAAAGAAAAAAAGTTTTGTCATTTAACACACTCATTCACAAAAACAACTGGCCAGTTATAACATAAGACATACAGGGAAAGGGTAGGAGAGAGGTCTCTGTGAGCCAGATTTGTAGGTTCTGCCATGTCGTATTACGGGTCCTGGGATGTATCCTGCATCTGGTCCTCTTGTAGTATTTCTTGTTCTTCAGGAATAACAGCGCCATCCTGCGGGTATTGTCGGACATGGCGGGCAGGAACCCAGACAGGTTTAGAGAAATTTTGAGGGAAAATGCATGTGAAACCCCTTCCCATGGTCAATAATGGGTCAGGCCCTTTCCAAACTTTATCGAGTGGGTCTCTCCATTTCACCTTAATAGATGGGAGGGTAGATGGTGTTTGCCAGTGAAGAATAATAGGGGGTAAGGCTGAGTTATTGTAAATATTAAAGAGATTTAACGTAGTTAAGGCTTTTGCTAGCTGGATATTGGGGGGATATGTTCCTCCTTTATCTTTATTTAGTTGAGCCTTCAGTGTTTGATGGGCCCTTTCGACAATGCCTTGTCCCTGTGGATTGTAGGGAATGCCCGTGGTATGAGTAATATTCCAGAGGGAACAAAAATCTTTAAATTGTTTGCTTGAAAACATAGGTGAATTGTCTGTTTTCAAAAGTAATGGGACCCCCATAACGGCAAAACAAGAGAGCATATGGCTTACAAGCTTTTTAGCACTTTCTCCTGTCTGAGCTGTAGCCCACATAAATTTAGAAAAGGTATCAATTGAGACAAACACATATTTTTGTTTGCCAAAGTTTGTTATGTGGGTGACATCAATTTGCCAAATAGCATTAGCTTTTAAACCTCGGGGGTTAACCCCAAGGGTCTGGATAGCAGGTGTCTTTATGAGATTTGCACAAGAAGAGCATGTAGCAAGGATATGTTTTAACTGTGGTACAGGAACATCAGGGAATCGAGCTTGAAGGCCTTTAAGATTAACATGGGTTAGAGAGTGAAAATTAGCAGGATCAGAGACAGAGACTGGGAAAGTTCCTGTGGAGGCAAGGCGGTCAACTGCGGCATTCCCTTCGGACAGGGAACCAGGAAGAGGGCTGTGGGAACGAAGGTGTTGAATATACAGTGGTTGGGTTCGAGAACAGAGCATAGAGGCGATTTGAATCAAGAGAGGGGAAAGTGGGTTGTCATCAATTTTCACATACGAACGAGCAAGCCATGGAAGTAAGTTAACAGTATACACACTGTCAGAAAAAAGGTTGAAGGATTCTGGTACAGCTTTTAGTGCAAGAAAAACAGCATAAAGTTCTTTGTACTGAGGGGAATTATCAGGAAGCTCAGTAAAGAGAGGTTTAGGAGATTGTTTGTCTGGGTAATATATAAGGGCAGCAGCTCCCCTTTTTCCGCCATCAGTAAAGATTGTAGGAGCAGAGGGAATGGGATCCCAAGAGAAAAGTTTAGGTGCTAGTAGAGGCAGAAGAGGTAAAGAAGCTATCAATTTATTAGAAGGAAAATGGTTATCTATTTGTCCTGGAAACCCCACGAAGCTTATGGCAAAGCGGGAATGATGGCGTATAAGCCACTCTGTATCTGTGAGAGAAAAGGGCAGAATGATTAAATCCGGTTCTTTCCCTAAGACCTGCACAGACCTATTTCTCCCTTGGCGAACCATGAATGCTAACGCATCTATCTCAGTGAGGAGTCTTGGAGCTCCTCCTACTGGCGTGTGAAGCCATTCGAGAACCCCATGGTCTTGCCACAGTGCCCCTACTACTGTGGGGGTGGAGTTGAAGATTAGAAGGTTTACTGGAGAGGAGGGGGAGAATCGAACAAGGTGCATGTCCTGGAGGGCCTGGTTAACCCTTTCCAGTGCCAAGGAGGCCTCGGGAGTTAACTTAAGTTTTGAAGAGGGCTGTTTGTTTCCTTTCAACAGGTCAAACAGTGGTTGGAGGCAGCTTGTGGGCAGATAGAGATACTGCCTAAGCCAATTTAAATTTCCTAGAAAACTTTGTAAAGAAGCAAGAGTAAGGTTAGAAGGGAAGGTAACATTAGGTTTTAAGGGACGAATTTGCATTAGAGAAATCTCTGAACCTAGGAAGGATATTGGAGGGATTAGCTGTATCTTCTCAGGGGCTACATTAAGGCCGCTTTTCTTTAATGCAGGAATGAGAAAATCACGTAAGGCATAGAGATCTGTATCTGATTTTCCCCATATTAAAATATCATCTGTATAATGAAAAATATTAAGGCCCTTATGAATATATGGGACAAGGGCAGATTTAACAGCCTCCTGACAAATTGTAGGACTATTGGCCATACCCTGGGGCAGCACCACCCATTCAAATCTGTCAGCGGGGCTGGCATTATTAATAGACGGAACAGAGAAGGCAAAACGTTTACAATCTCGCGGATGTAAGGGGATAGAGAAAAAACAATCTTGTATATCAATAGCTATGATTGGAATTCCCGTGGGAATTGCAGAAGCAAGAGGCAAACCCCTTTGGGGGGAGCCCCAGACCTGCATGGTTTTATTTACTGCACAGAGATCTTGAAGGAGGCGCCATTTTCCCGAGCGCTTTTTAATCACAAAGACAGGAGTATTCCATGGGCTTCGAGAATGACGAATGTGTCCCAAGGACAACTGCTCTCGGACGAGCTCTTTTAAAATTTTTAGCTTATCCCTAGGTAAAGGCCACTGTTCCACCCAGACAGGCTCATTAGAAAGCCAGCTTAAGCGGGGTGTTTGGCTACGAACAGTGGCATTTAGTATTGGGGGTGCTGAATAGACCTGGTATCGCGGGAATGAGTTTTACGCTCTGCAGAGGCGTCTGTGGATATCCTAACATTAAGACATTCCAGAAGATCCCTGCCCAGTAAGTTGGTGCTAATATTAGCTACCAAAGGGCGGAAGTGTCCAGTAGAACTTCTGGGTCTTCCCACATAAGCGAGTCTCGTGTGCAAAATGCTCTTGTCATCCCTCCTATTCCATGTAAACTGGGTCCAGGGATGAGTTCCCAATCTTGGGGAACCTCTTCTTGCCTTAAAATCGTCTTTGCTGCCCCCGTGTCAATCAAAAATTTAAAAGGAATATTGCCAATCTTTACTGTCATAGAAGGGTGACCTTGTTCTAAAACAGGAGTGGTCCACAAAATCTCAGGCCCCGAATTTGTACCATTCAGGGGCAAACCATCTTTATGAAATTGGGACCAACAATCTCTCTTCCAATGAAACCCCTTACGACATTTTGGACAAACAGTACGTGGTCTCTGGCTCCCTGACTGAAAGCGGGGTTGCTCTGGCTGGAGGCGTGGTTTCCCTGACTGGAGGCGTGGTCGCAACTTATCAGGACATTGGTTACGCCAATGTCCTTGGCGACCGCACTGAAAGCAGGCCCCGTTTTGCTTACGTGGGGCAACTGCATAGACCTGCGTCATAGCGGGTGTCCCATAATTGCCTGATGCAAGCTCCTGTGTCGCTAGAACCCAATTATCTGGGTGTAGGTGTTTAAGATTAAGGCATACCTGACGGAATTGTGGTGTCATGCCTTCCCAGACAATAGAGCGCAGGAGTAGTGTGCGGACGTCAGGATTATAAACCTTTCTCTCTAAGCTTCTCTTCACCCTTGAGATGAAGCTCGCCAATGACTCATCAGAGCCTTGGTGAAAAGAGTTAATGGGAGCTGATGGATCTACATCAGGTGTGGTCACCCTTTCCCATGCTTGTGTTGCACAGATGCGTACCTGTACAAAATAACCAGTTGGAAACCTGGCTTCTGCCTGCTGAGCTCCAGATTCATAAGCTCCTGCTCCAAACAAAGCATCAGAATTCCATTCTATCTGTTTGTTACTATTTTCCTGCGATTGCCTAGAGCACTCATCGCGGAAACATGCCTGCCACTGAAGATAGAGAGGGTCTGGGAGTGCAGCACGAGCCAGTTCTTTCCAGTCTTGTGGTGTATTTAAATGCTGGTAAAAGCTTCTCAAAACGGACTTGGTCCATGGAGAGTGCATACCGTCCTCCCTGACTGCTTGCCTGAGCGTTCCAAGTTCTTTCGAGGAATATGGCTGCCACGGCTGAGGGTTTTGTTTAGAAGGGGCCAAGTTTACCGGGAATGTGTGGATTTGGTCCGGTGGCGCGGGAGAGGGAGCTACAGAAGTGGAAAGTTCAGTAGAAACTGCTGTAGTGGCTGCAGGGGAGACTAAACGCATATCTACGGGGACGGAGCTCCCGGGGTGGACTGCACATGGTTTAAAATCCTTAAATGCTGAAAAAATATCCTTTAGCTCTCGTATCTCAGCCACTAGATCTCTTAATGGTGATGTATCAGCAGGGGGCGGGGTCAGGGACGAGGAAGCCTCAGGCGGAGCTGAAACCGCGGCAGCAGGGGCCGGGGGCGGGGTCAGGAAAATGGAAGCTGCAGGCGGAGCTGAAACTGGGACAGCAGAGGCAGGGGCGGGGTTCAGGAACGCAGAAGCTGCAGGCAGAGTTGAAACCGCGGAGGCAGGGGCCGTGGGCGAAGCTGAAACCGGGACGGAAGGGGCAGGGTTCAGGAACGCAGGCAGAGCTGAAACCGGGATGGAAGGGGCGGGGTTCAGGAACGCAGGCGCCTCAGGCGGAGCTGAAACGGAAGCTGAAACCGGGACGGAAGGGGCAGGGTTCAGGAACGCAGGCAGAGCTGAAACCGGGACGGAAGGGGCGGGGTTCAGGAACGCAGGCGCCTCAGGCGGAGCTGAAACGGAAGCTGAAACCGGGACGGAAGGGGCAGGGTTCAGGAACGCAGGCGGAGCTGAAACCTGAAAGGTGGAAGGGGGTGGGGTCAGAGGAGGAGCGTCCGAACACGTGTGCGTGTCTGTGGGAACGGAATTCTTGGGTTTAGCCGCTGATCGCTTAGGATGTCTAAGTCTTAAGCACATGTGATTTAACTCTCGTACCTCAGCCTCAAGGTCACTTATCCTTATGGCATACCACGTTTTACATATCTTGAAAGTGGCGACCACAGTTAAAAAAAATCCAAGGGGTAGCGAAAATTAAACCTTTTATGACAGCGGGAATCTGTCCCAGGTCAAGAGATAATGACTGGGACACCTCCTCATAAAACGAGAAATTTCCCATAGTGGAGGGAAACACGGGGCCACAGAAGTGGGCGGATGCCACTTACCTGTGTCTGGGCGGTTTCGGAGACCTCAGGCCGGGCGTGGTGTGGGTACGGAACACGATGGGCGCCAGATGTTGTTGAGGTGGTCTGGTGTCGGGCTGCACCGCGGAGAAGAGAGCGGACGTCCAGAGCAAAGGGGTACACAGATCTTTATTATAGGATGGGGGGGAGGTTTGGTTCAGACCACGTGGAGCCAGCCAGCAATGGCCGACCACGGGGGGAGAGCAGGGAGCGAGACCTCAGAGAGGGAGAGCCGAGAGCCCAGAGAGAGCGAGGGGAGGGGTGAGGGGGCTTTTTATTGGGCGACAACCAGGGGTGACGTGTAGGGCCAGGATTGGTTGAAAGGGGGGACTCTAGGATTTAGCGAGGCATAGGAAAACCTGGGGGCGGAGCCAGGATTGGTTGAAAGGGGGCACTCTAGGATTTAGCGGGGCATAGAAAAACCTGGGGGCGGAGACTGCATCAGAATAAGTCCTCAGCAACACAAGATTCCCTTGTGTGGGAAGATCCAGAAGGGACTACCGGACGCTTTCAGCCTTTAATAGCTGATATAAGCACCAATTTATTGGGAAGAGACTTGCTGGAATCTTTAGATGTAGTGATATCCTCAGACACCTCTGCAGGACACCACACTCTCTCCTGTGAGACTGCTAGACCCAACCAGCACCCCCAATACTAACTGCCACTGTTCGTAACAGAACTCCCCGCTTAGATTGGCTTTCTAATGAGCCTGTCTGGGTGGAACAGTGGCCTTTGCCTAGGGAGAAGCTAGAAATTTTTAAAAAACTCGTCCAAGAGCAGTTATCTTTGGGACACATTCGTCATTCTCGGAGCCCATGGAATACTCCAGTCTTTGTAATTAAAAAGCGCTCAGGAAAATGGCGCCTCCTCCAAGATCTTCGTGCAGTTAATAAAACCATGCAGGTTTGGGGCTCCCCCCAAAGGGGTTTGCCTCTTGCTTCTGCAATTCCCACAGGAATTCCAATCATAGCTATTGATATACAGGATTGTTTTTTCTCTATTCCCTTACACCCACAAGATTGTAAACGTTTTGCTTTCTCTGTTCCTTCTATTAATAATGCCAGCCCTGCTGATAGATTTGAATGGGTGGTACTGCCCCAGGGCATGGCTAATAGTCCTACTATTTGTCAAGAGGTTGTTAAATCTGCCCTTTTCCCATATATTCATAAGGGCCTTAAGGTTTTTCATTATATGGATGACGTGTTAATATGGGGAGAATTAGATACAGATCTCTCCGCCCTACGTGATTTTCTAATCCCTGCCTTAAAGAGAAGTGGACTTAATGTAGCTCCTGAGAAGATACAGCTAATCCCTCCAATATCTTTCTTAGGCTCAGAGATTTCCCTAACGCAGATTCGTTCTTTAAAACCCTGTGTTACTTTTCCTTCTAATCTCACTCTTGCTTCTTTACAAAGTTTTCTTGGAAATTTGAATTGGCTTAGGCAGTATCTTTATCTGCCTACGAGCTGCCTGTAACCACTCTTCGATCTGTTAAAAGGAAACAAACAGCCCTCCTCAAAGCGTATGTTAACGCCCGAAGCATCCTTGGCTCTGGAAAAAGTTAACCAGGCTCTCCAGGACATGCACCTCGTTCGATTCTCCCCCTCCTCTCCAGTAAATCTTCTAATCTTTAACTCCACCCCCACGGTAGTGGGGGCATTGTGGCAGAAACATGGCGTTCTCGAATGGCTTCATACGCCAGGAGGCGGAGCTCCAAGACTCCTTACCGAGATTGATGCCTTAGCATTTATGGTTCGCCAAGGAAGAAACAGATCGGTTCAGGTCTTAGGAAGGGAACCAGATTCAATCATTCTTCCCTTTTCTCTCACTGATACAGAATGGCTCATACGCCACCATTCTCGTTTTGCCATAAGTTTAATGGGTTTTCCAGGACAATTAGATAATCATTTTCCCTCTAATAATTTGATAGCTTCTTTACCTCTGTTGCCTCTACTAGTACCTAAACTTTTCTCTAGAGATCCCATTCCCTCTGCTCCTACAGTGTTCACTGATGGTGGAAAAAAGGGAGCTGCTGCCCTTATATATTATCCAGACCAGCAATACCCCAAACCTCTCTTTACTGAACTTCCTGATAATTCCCCTCAGTACAAAGAACTTTATGCTGTTTTCCTTGCATTAAAAGCTGTACCAGAATCCTTCAACCTTTTTTCTGACAGTGTGTATACTGTTAACTTACTTCCATGGCTTGCTCGATCTTATGTAAGAATTGATGACAACCCACTTTCTCCTCTTTTAATTCAAATTGCCTCTATGCTCTGTTCTTGAACCCATCCACTGTATGTTCAGCACCTACGTTCTCACAGCCCTCTTACTGGTCCCCTGTCCGAAGGGAATGCTGCAGCTGACCACCTTGCCTCCACAGGAATTCTCCTAGCCTCTGTCTCTAATCCTGCTGACTTTCATTCCCTAACCCATGTTAATCTTAATGGTCTTCGAGCTCGATTTCCTGATATTCCTCTGCCACAGTTAAAACGTATTCTTGCTACATGTTCCTCCTGTGCAGGTCTAATCAAAACACCTGGTATTCAAACTCTGGGGGTTAATCCTCGAGGTTTAAAAGCCAACGCTCTTTGGCAAATTGATGCTACCCACATACCTAACTTTGGCAAACAAAAATATGTGTTCGTCTCAATTGATACCTTCTCTAAGTTTATGTGGGCTACAGCTCAAACTGGAGAAAACTCAAAAAAGCTTATAAGCCATATGCTCTCCTGTTTTTCTGTAATGTGCTTACCTCTTCAACTTAAAACGGATAATGGACATGCTTTTACCAGCAAACAATTTAAAGATTTTTGTTCCCTCTGGAACATTACTCATACTATAGGCATTCCGTATAATCCACAGGGACAAGGCATTGTTGAGAGGGCCCATCAAACTCTTAAGGCTCAATTAAATAAAGAAAAAGGGGAAATTTACCCCCCTAATATCCAGCTGGCAAAAGCCTTAACTACATTAAATCTCTTTAATATTTACAAAAACTCAGACCAACCTCCTATAATTCTTCATTGGCAAACACCACCCACCCTCCCAGCTATTAAAGTCAAATGGAAAGACCCACTTGATAAAATTTGGAAAGGACCTGACCCCCTGTTGACTATGGGGAGGGGTTTCGCATGTATTTTTCCACAAAATTACTCCAAGCCTGTTTGGGTTCCTGCCCGCCATGTTCGGCAATACCCACATGATGGCGCTGATATCCCTGAAGAACAAGAAACACTGCAAGAAGACTGGCTGCAAGAGGACTGGCTACAGGATGCACCCCAGGATCCATAATACAGCATGGCAGAATAAAAAAAAAAATCTGATTCACAGAACTCTCCCCCCCCCGAATGAATGTCTTATGCTATGACTGGCCAGTTGTGTTTTGTGAGTGAGTGAGTGAGTAAAAAAAAAAAAAAAATTGAGTGACCAAAATTTTTGTATGACCCATTGTGCTCAGAGTACTCTGAAAGTTAACTGACGTTATATCAAACGGCTGGACGCAGCCATGGTTTCTGGAGACGTCCAGAAACAGTCCAAAAATTGTTCATTCCCCCTTTTGATTTCTTTTTTAAGTCTTGATATCAATATGAAATGTTTAGTCTTAAACTGTGTGAGTAAAGATGGTTCAACTATGACAGTAGTTCTAAATTCACATTTGAAATGATATATCTTATTTACAAGTTTTTCTCCTCCTGTGTGTTATAAACTATATGTTTAATATGCGTGTTTCAAGTTTGGTAAACATTAACTTGACAGTTAAATTGTAACTTCGAAGTTACATTTTTATGAGAAGAGGTAAAATCAATTCATTTAAGTAACTGAGTGTTTAAGGTAAAACTCTAAATATTCAATTTGACAATTCATCATCTCCTAAGTTAAAATACAGATTCTCTATACAGGACATTTTTGGAGGGCCCCCAAAAATGTCCTGTAAGCTATCTTGTGGAAATTAATCCACAACAAATTTGGCATCAATCTGATATTGTAAATGTACCAAAAAAAAAAATTGTCACTAAAATGTGTTAACTCTAGTAACCTGAGTTTGCTTAAAAACCCAATGTAAAAATAGTTAAGAATCAATATATGTAACTTAAATTCGGTATGAAAACTTTGCTATATAAAGACTGCTACATGAGGTCACGTAAGATGACCTTTACACAAAATTATAAAGATACCTAAACCAGTTATAATCATTGAGTTATCAATTGTAGTAAACTTCTAATTTGTTACAAAGTTTTTTCATAAGTAATTGACTACAGCTATGACAAGCCTTCGCATAAAGAAGCATCTGCTCATATAGAATCCCCAGAAATCCATCTTGGACCCCTGACCTCTGACATCACCCACAATTACAGCCATCCCCTGAAACCCATGATGTGACCTGACACGATCTGGAGAACCTGATTCACAGACTCCAAAGGACAAGACTTTCCTACTGCCTTTCTCTCAACCATCGGTGTCTGCTCTTCCTGCTTCAGTTTCGCCCATCATGTTTTGGCGGTTCCAGGTCACTCTCTACAGAGAAGAAAAGTTCCGGTGGCCGTCCTCCTCCATCAAGATAGACGTGTGGCATTTATTTCCTGGCCGTTGACATTGGACTGATGCTTCTATAGAACTTGCTGGACACTCCTTTTATACTGCTTGACTTCTTGAAGAATGACTGTAGCAGTTCATAGAACTTACCGCCAGCTGACTCGGGATTTTGCAATGCCAGATCACCCCTCTAGCCCCTCGGCTTATCAGGCCCCCACTCCTCCACCCATCAGGCTCACTCTGTCTCTTGCTACTCTTACTTATCCCTCCCTGTCTTGTGCTAGTTATTTTTGAAGACACTTACACACTATCATTCTGCTTTCTTCCCAACAGGTTTCCGTTCACCCCTACACTGCTATTCCCCTGACAGAGATGAAGCCTTTTACAGACATTGACCCAGTTATATATGGCCATTAAGTAAGAGGAAGATGTTGGGGAATTGTGAGGATATGGTTGAGCTTGCAAGGGCTTGAGCCTGAGGGGTGTGTCAATCCTGTTAGTCTCTCTCTCCACGGAGAGGTTGAGCAAGGAGGGACAGTAGAACCCCCAAAAAGGTGTGCCTCTTATCAGTCTCCCTGCCTCACAAAGTGCCCCGCACTCCTGATACTATGGCAAAAAGTTAAAAAGAAAGGGGGAGATGTTGGGTAGTTGCCACCTCCCCCTGGCTTCTTCTTATCCATATGGCTATATAGGGATTTACTGATCCAAAGGTTTGGTCTATTTACATAAATCACTTTTACATAAAGCACTCCAGGGCATTGGTGGTTCAGTTATAGAATTCTCGCCTGTTCCGCCCCCTCCTTGTCACACTCTGATTTTCACCAGTCACTTTTCTCTCCACCCTCTCTATATCACATCCTGTTTCCACCCTACTTGGAGAGTATAAAAACAGCTGCTCTTCTGATTAAAGACACTTGGAAATTGCTTTCCGGCTCCGAGAGTTCCAGAGTGTATCTCCTGCGGAAGTTGGTGCAGCACGAGTTCCTGATCCCTCTCCCACACAGCAGCCTAGATCAGCTCCAGTTGAGCTCTCTCCAACCCAGAGAGCACTAGCTCGGGAAGAAGTACCCTCAGGCTATCCCGGCAAGAGTTGAGTGTTGCTGCTCTGGTTAAAAATAAATAAATAAATAATCAACAACATGAGGTTACTTGGGGAACATTAATTCAGTAAATCTAAAGTATAAACCTCAGATTTGTATGTACATTTCTTTAAGCTGGCTAAAATAATATCTAGTCTCCTTCTGCGGCCTTGCACGTGTGACTCCACTATGCCTGGTGGACATTTTTGTCTATTTCACTTAAGAGACAGGTGAGAGAGAAGAAACAGTATACCTATGGTGAAGTAACTTTTTCACCATTCATGGAGCTTCCCTTAGCACCATGCATGGTGTCCCCATGTGGTGTCAGGGACTCAAACCCTAGTTCTTTCAAATGGTAAACAGTGCACTTGACCTGAAGCGCTATCTCTCCTTCCAAGGTTGTTGAGGTTTAAATAAGCTAATAAAAAAAAATTGATTAGTTCTTGACATATTACTGGACAAATCCTATAAGCTATCACTAGAATAACAGCTTTAACTTGTAGATATTTTAATTCTGTTTTGTAGATAAAAGGCAAAACACCTGGCAAGGATAAAAGATATATATTCAGCACTGAAAATTTTCTGGGTGGTGAACAATTGGTCAGATTAATTTTTCATATCAATTGCTTAGTTGAATATATTTCCTTGCTCTCAGTAACTGTTGGACAAAATGGAAACAATTATCATGGACATTGCATCTGTTTTCTACTACCATTATCTTTTCTGTCTTTCACTTATAGGGTGTCAGTTCGCGGTTTTTTTGATTTAAGCTTGCATCCTAGTCTCAGAAATTAAAAAAAAAAAGAAAGAAAGAAAGAAAGAAAGAAAGAAAGGAAGAAAGAAAGAAAGAAAGAAAACTGGAATTGTGGGAGAAAGTAGGTCTTTACCAGAGAACAAGAAAACTGCAAAACAGAACCTGCTAATGAAAATGTTCATCTATAAAGGATTTCGTGATTTTTAATTGTAATAATATAATGCCAAAGTGAATAAACCAAAAATAGGAATGGATAATGTCAAGCACATGCTTTCTCCTCTTCCTGCAGTGTTCTTCTGGTTCTCCAAATGATTGGCTCTTATTTATTTTCTATTTAAATGTCAGATCATCAAAATGGTTTTATCTGGCTATCTATTCAAAGTCACCATACTTTTTCTCAAAGGCTCCAACAGTCAACATGGTGCATTTGGGATAATTGGAATAAAGTAGTCCATCTTCAAAACTCTTCTTTTGTCATTAGAAAATGATCCTGATACAACTTAGTTGGCCAAGACCCTCTACTGCCATCTACTGGACAATATTTGCAATGAAGATACCAATCTGAGATGTCCCTGACAAGAATGGCACCTCCTAAGGTTGTGTTAAGCAAAACGTGCATAACTATACACAGCATCTTACATTTATTTATTTATTTATTTATTATTAATTGGGGATTAATAGTTTGCAGTAATATTGTTAATATTTTCTGTGTAAAATTTCTCAATATTCTGTAAGATCCTCTCACTCCTACCCTATGTTCTCTACTATCATGTACTAGAAGCTGAAAGTTACCCCTGCCCCTGGAGTTTTTTACTTTGGTGCAATACAGCAAACCCACTCTAAGTCCTACTTTGTGATTTCCTTTTCTTATTTCTTAACTTCTCTCCATGAGTGAGATCATCTCATATTCAATCTTCTTTTTCTAGCTTATGTCACTAAACATGATTCCTTCAAGCTCCATCTAAGATTAGGTAAAAAAGTGAATTTATCATTCTTAATAACTAAGTAGTATTCCACTGTGTATATATACCTCAACTTTACTAGCTCTTCATCTGTTGTTGGACACTTAAGTTGCTTCTAGATTTTGGCTATTACAAATCTTGAAGCTGTGAACATAGGTGTACATAGATCTTTCATCTCTATAACAGCATCAAATTTGTTTGACTCAAAGTGTTTTGGAATATTTATGTATTTGTGGTTTATCCCTCTATCTGTTTAAATAAATATTTATACATATTTAATCTGTTACTTTAACATCTATACATACAACTAACTATGCTAGGTAGTAGGAATCACATTGAAAGTTTAACTGGTAATAGAAATACACAATAATATTTTGAATATCTCAAACGTTTTAAAGCACAGTCTGAGTCTTTTTAATGCATAGGCTGAGTCATTGATATATTAACTCTCTTAAAAGGCTAGACCAGGAAGAACAGAAGCAACTGGTGACACAGCTATATACAAATAATTTCAAAGGACATAACTTATGGTGATGTTGTGTATGATGCAGCAAATCCTAACAAAGGGATATTTCAAAGTTAACCCAATTGCCAAATAATGTGATTATAGAAATATATATATATATATATATATATATATATATATATATATATATATATATATATTGTCTTCTTAAACCCTAACACAGAAGGAACCTACTGCTTCCTCTATAGATCCTAGATTTCCCCCAGTCCTGGAACCTCTAGGGTGGAGCTCACTTTCCTGCATGCTTCTCTCAATTCATACCAAATGATATTGCTTCCACCGACCCCACTAATCAACATGAGTATCACCTCAGCATGCTTTACTTCAGACTGTCCAGAGACATCAGGTATGGAATGTCAACCCTTCACCCTCATTACTCAGGTAAGACCTTTCCTTCCATAGGATTCTCTAATTCCATTCAAGGAGGTTCACTTCCTAACAAAGTCCCAAAACCTAGATATAGACCAGGTCCCATGTGATTGAGCATATGTAGACATGTATTCATAAATTAGGACAAAATATATATGAAAGCAAAAATAAACAATAGTCAGTAGTGAGTCAGTATAAAGTTCCTAATGAAATAGTATCTAATCAGACATAGATACCCTACTCAGCTACTTCCTATTACAATCCTCTCACTCACTCCAAAGCTAACCTTAGCAAAGCAAGGACTGTAAAAGCTGAACAAGGGCAAAAGACTGGCCACCCTAGCAGCTGGGGCCCTATTCAGGGAGTCCTGAGATTCCCAAACAGATATGATGAGCCTAGACCTCAATTAAACCCCTCTCTCCATTGTTCTTGGCCATTTCTATCAGGAACAGCAAAACAGACCCCTTTGTGGTCCCCCATAGGACCTTGTCCTCAACCTGGATCAACAATGGTAGAGAATGTCCCATCCTCTGAAGGGAAGATGGACAACATACTCAGTGCTCCACCTGAGGAAGATGGGTCGATATTGGGGCAGCTTGGAATGTTTCTACTCATGATCACAGAATGTGAGCTCAAATCTATAGGGATGCAGAGGTCACATAGGCTCCTAAGCTGAATATGGGCCCTAGACCACATCAAGTCAACGGGGTTTACAGTTAACAATATTTATACCCCTTCCCCATATTAGGGAGCTACTGTCTTCCCTGACCTAGCTTTCTGGTCCTTTTCCAGCCATGACATCATCTCCCCAGACAATAACTTGGATCCACCTGCATATCAGATTTCAGGTTCAGGGGAAAAATAATTTAAAAGAAAACTAGTATAGCTACAGGCCCTTTGAAATATAACTAAAATATGTCTCCTAGCTGTCTACAAAAAGAAGGACCCCACCCCAACTCTTCATCTGCACTATTCCAGCCTTCAGGTCCATGATTGGTCAACAATTTGTTTGGCTTTGTATGTTAACTCTCTTTTCACCCACCAGGTTCCAGATGCTAGCATAATGCTGTCCAGACTTCCCTGAACAGACAACCCCACCAGTGTGTCCTGGAGCTCGGCTTCCTCAGAGCCCTTCCCGACTAGGGAAAGAGAGAAGTAGGCTGGGAATATGGATCAACCTGTCAATGCCCATGTTCAGCACGGAAGCAATTACAGAAGCTTTATCTTCCATCTTCTGCATCCCACAATGACCTTGGGTCCATACTCCTGGAGGGTTAAAGAAAAGCTATCAGGGAAGGGGATGGGATACAGAGTTCTGGTGGTGGGCTTTGTGTGGAGTTTTACCACTCTTATTCTATAGTTTAATCAATGTTTTCTTTTTATAAATAAAAATTTAAAAAATTATCAATCATACATTGACTAAATGTGAAAAACTTATTTTCCAGTATCTCCATAGATGATGAATCATTGAAAACACAAGTCTGGCTATAATTCAATCCTCTGGTTTTCAGGGCCGTAGTGAGCATATTGGAGGTAAGTATAGGAATGACCCTGAAGTCTTACTTTGGAGGCAGTATGATTTAGGAAATCAAGAATCATACTATTCTGAGACTACATTTTGGTAAAGTCTTTTAATCATTTTAGTCTTATACTAATATTTAGCTGAGAATTTTAAAAATAATTAGGTTAAATGACATTAATACATTCACATGTGACCTCAGTTAAGCAATCTATTCAGGATTATCTCAAAGAGATACTTTATAAAATGCCTTATTGTGATCCAATTGTTGCATTTATTTGAAAGGAGATGCATTTCTCTTTCTTGTTATAAACTTGGTAGGTACATGTGTTGACATACAAAAGATAGCATGCAAAGCTATCTTAAATTTGTCTGGCTAATTTAACTAAACAGTCATCTCAGGAGTCACAATATGTCACTTGTATCAAATATAAGTTTTGACCTCTTACTCCTTGTGACATTAGTGAAATAATGAACTTAAGCATGCATTCTAGCAGGCAGAAGAGATCTCTATATCTTTTTCATGCCTATCAGTGTCATAATGCCTTTATATTTCTAAATTAAGAAGATATGTTTGTTGACTTTATGCATGTAATCATAATATGCTTTTACAAACTCAAAAACTGAGTTGAACTAAGTATTGCATTTATTCTTATTTAAGATATAAATTAAAATGCTTCAGTCTTGAAATGTCTCCCAAATGATAGGGTTCATGCCTAGGAATCTGTGTTTTTAATGTACTTTCTGGCAATTCAGATTCAGCCCAATCCACACAAAGTCATTTGAAAACCAGTGAACTAGGCATGATATGATTAAAATGTAATGTTCTGAGTCACTATTTTAATGATGGAATGCAGTAAATTTCATGGACTGTACGTGGAAGAAGGAGATCAATTTTACGTGTCTGTTTCTAAAAAGTATGGGAATAAAGATATCTAAAGAAAGTTTGAAGGTCAGGTGGTGGTACACCTGGTTGAGTGCACATGTTACAATGCTCAAGGACCTGAGTCGGAGCCTCTGGCTCCTACCTGTAGAGTGAAAGCTTCACGAGTGGTCAAACAGGGTTGCAGGTGTCTTTCTGTCTCCTTCCCTTGCTCTCTCTCTCCCCTCTCAATTTCTCTCTGTCTCTATCCAAAAATAACTATTTTTTTAAAAGAAGCTTGGTAGTCACTTGGATTAATATATCAGATAAGTTAAGTTGCATAAGGAGAATTAGGCTGGGTATTTTTAAAGCTAGTTCATTTCATCTTCGGTCCTAAAAATAATTATGAGTATGAATCAAAGCTACTGGAAAAATTTAAACAAAATATTTTCCAGAACAACTCCATTTTAACAAATTATTTGTGCAATGTGTACTTTTATTTAGGAAGAGGTACTCTTTTTTGTTTTTATTTTATTATTTTTTTAAGAAAGGAGACATTAACAAAACCATAGAATAAGAGGGGTACAGTTCCACAATTCCCATAACCCAGTCTCCATATCCCATCCCCTCCCCTGATAGCCTTCCCATTCTCTATCTCTCTGGGAGTATGGATCCAGGGTCGTTGTGGGTTGCAAAGGGTGGAAGGTCTGGTTTTTGTAATTGCTTCCCCGCTGAACATGGGTGTTGACTGGTTGATCCATACTCCCAGTCTGCCTCTCTCTTTCTCTTAAGGGTATAGTAGCAATCACAAAGACCTCCCAACACTGCTATTCTGAGTATGTAGTAAAGGATAAAGATTTTAGCAACATGCAAAAGATATGACTTAAAGGATGTAGTGATCAGGAATTAAGTATTCATATATTAAATGTGTTTGAGTTCTGATGTTCACACTGTGTTTATGGCCCTGGAGTGGAATTTTGTGCTAAAGTCTTTGGAAATCTATTAAGTTCACCAACTTAAGGATTACTTGTATAATTTTAATAGGCAACATTTCCTGGATAGTGGGAAACCAAATCAAGTCATAGAATTATAAATTTTGAAATATTTGAGGATCACTTTCAGTTTCCTAACAGATGACTATTTAATAGTTATTTATTTCTCAATTATTGATTAAATATGGAAATAAGTATTTAACTATAAGTTATCTTTTTCAATGCTCAGACATTCCACTTTGGACCCACCCAATCTTTTCTATAAAAGTTCCTTCTTTAATTTATAATTTTTATAGATGCAAATTTACATAGGTTTTAGGTGCACAAAAGTATAATTCAACATCTGTCTACACTATGTTATGTTTGCAAGCAAAACCTAGATTTCATTCTCCAGCATACAACTGACACTATCTTATTTGAAAGTATTTAAGTAAGAAAATTGTTGACTTAAAACAGAAATTCCTCAAGGTGCATAAAAAAGAGGCTGTGTAAACTTCACTTCAGACATTTCATTTATATCTTCAGTCAGCCTGAGTTACTTACTCTTTTAGTTTTATAGCACCTGAATTTTTACCTATCAAGATTGTAATATATTTGCTTGTCTACATATGTTTTCTTAAACAGATTGTGAAATGCCTGACTTTAAAGACTTTGCATTTTTTTACTGTCAAAATATTGCACAGAGTTTGGCACACTATGGATACACAATTCATTTATATTACATGAATATTTTTTCTAAACAATGGTGGTAAAATACCTATTTCTGTTACGTGCAATCTAAGAATCATTCACAATGAGTGCTCTTACAGTTACAGTCATACAGCATGTTCAAACATAAATACAGAGCTTAGTAGTTAGAAATGGAAAGGGCACACTGACAACAACTTGTGAAGTAAATCTGTTTATATATAATCTTCCAAAATGATATTTTTCTGTAATTTTTATACCAATTAGCTAGTTCTTTTTTATGGGTTAATATAGTTATAAATTACACATCTTCTGTTGTATGTTGTATGTTTGGTAAGCATACCATCATACCTGTTACCATTAATATGCCTTTTATTGTTTTAAGTTTTTTAAGAGATTTATTTTATTTATGACAAAGATAGGAGTAGAGAGAAAGAACCAGACATCACTCTGGTGCATGTGACGCCAGGGATTGAACTCCAGACCTCCTTCTTGAGAGGCCAAAGCTTTATCCATTGCTCCATCTCCTGGACCACCCATTAATATGTCTTTTATTAAAACTAAAACCTTAATATTAAAAATAGTGTTTAATGTCACCTCATTCAAGAGTCCAGTTACAGTGGTCTGGGAGGTGGCACATAGAGCATTGGACTCTCAAGCATGAGGTCCTGAGTTTGATCCCCGGCAGCACATGTACCAGAGTGATGTCTGGTGCTTTCTCTCTCTCCTCCTATCTTTCTCATTAATAAATAAATAAAATGTAAAAAAAAGAATCTAGTTATAGAAAAGAATATCTACAACTTCAGAAAAATTCCATACCATGGAAAGATATATTACTTCTTGAGCTGGGGAACTAACATAATGGACTCCGCCATGAACCAGAGCTGAGTGTTCTGATCCCCCACTCCTCTTTCTCTCTGAATCTCTCTCATTAAAATAAATAAATAATTTTATTTCATATATTTATTTATTTATTATTGGATACAGACAGAAAAAAATTGAGGGAGGAGGAGATAGGAAAGATAGGAAAGGGTTCCCGGAAGATGGCGGTGAGAAGCTGCTACTGGCTTGAGCTCTGACCACATCTTCTGGAAATGGTAGGATTTTCTGCCTTTAGTAGGCCAGTCAATAAAGGGTCCGAGCGGTGACACCAAGGAGGTAACTATAACTTAATTTGGGCTAAAATATAGAGTAGGAAAAAAGGGAAAAAAAATTTTTCTTTATTTTAAATTATTAAGCACACCTCTTCCCCCTTGCACCCCCCCCCCATAACCAGTCCCTGGGGACCAGCTCCTAGCAGGCTCCCCTGCTGAGCCCCTTTCTTTACCAAAATTCCTGTCCCACCAGGGAGTATCATTCATTCTAAGTCTATACCCTTCTGAAACCTCTGGCCTTTTTTTTTCTAAGTAGCCAAAACCCCCCACCTCACCCCGCATAGCTAATTAAATAATTAAAAATAAATAAATTAAAAGAAAACTCCTTTCACTGCTCTATTATGACTGTTCTTTTTCTTATCTTTTTCTTTTCTCTCTCTCTCTTTTTTTTCTTTTTCTCATTCTTTCCATCCTTCTTCCTTAATCCTACAGCTTCCAAAGCCACAGGCCCCATCCCCCACACCACCAAACAGTGTGCTTTTTTGAATTCACTGATACACATTTGGGAATTATTTTGAGGATAAATTCTGACTCAGAGTTGGACTCTCACTGCAAGTATCACTGTTCAACATCCCTTCCTCCTTTAGCTACCCCTAGAATATACAGTGGATAGTAGATTTGCATAACTGTCTATTTCAGCTATCCTTGTCTAGTCCTGAGGTTTTTTTTTTTTTCTCTTTCTTAACAATCAGCCACCTCTGATCACGAGATTTGAGGTAAGCTGGGAGAGGTTTTTTTTTTACCCTGCTCTATTTTATTATTAATATTATATAAAGGCATATATCTTCCCCCCCCCCTTTAGGTTGATCAGAATTAGGGTATCTTTCATTGCTAGGGTAGTGGGCATCTTATCTATTGTGGGAGGAACTTGTCTCATTACTCCTACCTCCTCTATAGACTCTCCCCTCCCTCTTCCTCCTAGTTAATTAAAAAAATTAAATTAAAAATAAAGTAATCAAAAAAAACTTTCCTTTCACTACTTTTTAATTACAGCTCTTTTTCTTATCTTTTCTCTTTTCTCTCTCTTGTCTCTTTTTTCTTTTTTTTTATCTTGATGTACACTTCTTACTTCCTTCTTCTTTGCCTGTCTGAATTTGTGAATTATTTGGGGGAAGAAATATGACTAAGAGTGGACTCTCTATGTGTGTATCTCTGCTCTACTTCCCTTTCCCCTCTTGTTACCCCTAGAATATACAGTGGATAGTAGATTTGCATAACTGTCTATTCTTGCTATCCCTTCTTTCTTTTCTCTTTCTTATTCACTGGGATTTGGTTACTATTTTTTCATGGACTGGAGAATTGTTTGGTTAACTAGTAGTGATTAAACTGCTTCAACACTTGCTTCAGTTGCTACTGTAATTCCTGAGGTTGGTTAGTGCAATTGTCATAAAAGTATTTAGTACAGTGTTGCTTGTGCTCAAGACACAACAACTGGGGAACAACAGAGCATAAAAAAAGAAACACATAAATAAAAAAAATGGGTAGATCAAAAACAAATAAAACTGCTACTCCAATGAATGAAGACAAGAGCCCAGAAGAAACTACAAATCAGCCAGAAGTAACCATAGATAAGAAAAGTATGCAAGCAATAATAAACTTATTAATCACAGAAATGAAAACAACATTGGAGGAAAGGAATGGCAGTATTAGGGAAACAACATTTGAGACCCCCAAGGAAAATACTGATTATCTTGAGGCAATTAAAGAACTGAAAGCTGAAATAGCTGTAATGAAGAAAGAAGCTGAGGCAAGGGAAAGAAGACTAACAGAAGCAGAAAACAGAATTATTCAGACAATGGATGAGCTAGATAAAACTAAGAAAGAGGTGAAAGAGCTCAAAAAGATATTGAGAGACAGTAAAAACAACAACAGAGACATATGGGATGATCTCAAAAGAAGTAACATTCGCATAATTGGCCTACCAGAGGAAGAAAGAGAGGAAGGGGAAGCAAACATTCTAGAGGAAATAATAGAAGAAAACTTCCCAGACCTGAACAACAGAAAGGACATCAAGATTCAAGAGGCCCAGAGAGTACCAAACAGAATCAACCCAGACCTGAAGACACCAAGACACATCATAGTCACAATGAGAAGAAGTAAGGATAAAGAAAGGATCCTAAAGGCTGCAAGAGACAAAACAAAAAGTCACATACAAAAGAAAACCCATAAGATAATCTGCAGATTTCTCTACCCAAACTTTAAAAGCCAGAAGAGAATGGCAGGATATCTATCGAGCCCTGAATGAAAAAGGGTTTCAACCAAGGATAATATATCCTGCTAGACTTTCATTCAAACTAGATGGAGGGATCAAAACCTTTTTAGACAAACAATAGTTAAATGAGGCAACCATCACAAAACCGGCCCTGAAAGAGGTTCTAAAAGACCTCTTATAAACAAGAACATCACTATAATACTGGAAATTTATCAGAGCAAACAAAAAAAATTTTTTTGGACAATGGCACTACAATACATTAAATCCATAATATCAATAAATGTCAATGGCTTAAACTCACCCATCAAAAGGCACGGGGTGGGGGGATGGATCAGAAAACATAATCCAACCATATGCTGCTTGCAAGAATCCCATCTGTCACAACAAGATAAACACAGACTTAAAGTCAAAGGATGGAAAACTATTATACAGGCTAACTGACCATAAAAAAGGGCAGGAACAGCCATTCTCATCTCAGACACGATAGATTTTAAATTAAATAGTGTAATAAAAGATAGGCAAGGACACTACATAATGATTAGAGGATCAATCAGCCAAGAAGACTTAACAATTATTAACATCTATGCACCCAATGAGGGACCATCTAAATACATGAAGCACTTACTGAAAGAATTTCAAAAATATATCAATAGTAATATAATAATAGTGGGAGACTTCAATACCCCACTCTCACACTTAGACAGATCAACAAAGCATAGAACCAACAAAGATACAAGAGAATTGAATGAAGAGATTGACAGACTAGACCTCTTGGACAATTTCAGAGTCCTTCACTCCAAAAAACTGGAATACACCTTCTTTTCAAGTCCACATAACACATACTCAAGGATTGACCACATGTTAGGCCAAAAAGACAGCATTAATAAATTCAAGAACATTGAAATCATCCCAAGTATCTTCTCAGACCATAGTGGAGTAAAACTAACATTTAAAAACAAACAGACAATTATTGAAAGTCACAGAATTTGGAAACTAAACAACATACTCCCTAAGAACACTGGGTCAGAGATTCACTCAAACAGGAAATTCAATTGTTCCTGGAAACAAATGAAAATGAAGACACACCTATCAAAATATTTGGGACACAGCTAAAGCAGTACTGAGAGGGAAACTTATAGCCATACAATCACATATTAAACACCAAGAAGAAGCTCAAATGAACAAGCTTACTGCACACCTCAAGGACTTAGAGGAAGAGGAACAAAGGAACCCTAAAGCAACCAGAAGGACAGAAATCACTAAAGTTAGAGCAGAAATAAACAACATCTAAAATAAAAGAACCATACAAAAGATCAATGAAGCCAAATGTTGGTTCTTTGAAAGATTAAACAAAATTGACAAACCCCTAGCCAGACTCACCAAACAAAAAAGAGAGAAGACTCAAATTAATAGAATTGTAAAAAACGATGGAGGAGATATCACAACTGACACCACAGAAATCCAGAGAATCCTGCGAAACTTCTATAAAGAACTATACACCACCAAGCTAGAGAATCTGGAAGAAATGGAACAATTCCTAGAAGCATATACCCTTCCAAACCTGAACTAAGAAGAAATACAAATCTAAATGCACCAATCACAGACAAAGAAATTGAAACCGTTATTAAGAACCTCCCCAACAACAAAAGTCCTGGACCAGATGGCTTCACAAACAAATTCTACAAAACTTTCAGGAAACAGTACCTATACTTCTGAAGCTTTTCCATAAGATTGAAGAAACAGGAATACTCCCTTCCAACTTCTATGAAGCCAACATCACCCTGATACCAAAAGTTGATAGGGACAGAACAAAAAAGGAAAACTACAGACCAGTATCTCTGATGAACATAGATGACAAAATATTAAACAAGATCTTGGCCAACCGGATACAGCAACATATCAAAAAGATTGTTCATCATGACCAAGTGGGATTCATCCCAGGAATGCAAGGCTGGTTCAACATCCGTAAGTCAATCAATGTCATTCACCACATCAATAAAAGCAAAGCCAAAAACCACATGATTATCTCAATAGATGCATAGAAAGCCTTTGACAAAATCCAACACCCATTCATGCTCAAAACTCTACAAAAAATGGGAATAGATGGGAAATTCCTCAAGATAGTGGAGTCTATATATAGCAAACCTACAGCCAACATCATACTCAATGGACAGAAGCTAAAAGCATTCCCCCTCAGATCGGGGACTAGACAGGGCTGTGCACTGTCACTGTTACTCTTCAATATAGTACTGGAAGTTCTTGCCATAGCAATCAGGCAAGAGAAAGAAATCAAAGGAATACAGATTGGAAGGGAGGAATTCAAGCTCTCACTATTTGCAGATGATTTGATAGTATATGTTGTTGTGCGTGGAACATGGAGAAAAGAGAGAGGGAATCCGGAGCGAAGAAGAAGCACAAATCTTTTATTTGTGCTGGCACCTCAGAGTTGGGTGCTAGAGAGTCAGGTTGGGCTGTTGTTTTTGATGGGTTAGGTTGTTTTCGCCGGGCTGGCTTCACAGGCAGGTAACAGACGACCAGGGACTCATAGTTGAGCTGTAGGCAGTATCTCTTTATTTATGCAGGATGCAGCACAATCTAAGCCGAGCTGAGCTAAACTAAAGGTAAAGTACTCTAAAACTCACAATGCTGTCTTTATATATACTTCCCAAGTAGGGTGGAAACAGGATGTGACATAGAGAGGGTGGAGAGAAAAGTGACTGGTGAAAATCAGGGTGTGACAAAGAAGGGATCAGGGTGTGACAAGGAGGGGGTGGAGCAGGCGAGAATCCTATCACTGAACCACAAATGCCCTGGAGGGAGGTGGAACTTGTTAACAGTGGTTATGTAAATAGAGTAGTGTTAAGCAGGGGGGATTTAAACCAAATGAAACAGAAGGGGTCTCATGCATACCAACATTGGGCCATGTCGAGGTAGCAAATATGGCCACCTCACGCAGTAACCTTTCCTGTGTCTGAACACCAGAGTGAAGCACTGGCAAGAGAGCAAGGTGTGGAAGAAGAAGGGCTTTTATAGGAGTAGCTTTCATGAGAATGGGAAGGGGGAGGAGTAACCATAGCACTCCAGGATAGGATAATAACTCTCGTGAGAATGGGAGGGGGGAGGAGTAACCAAAGCACTCCAAATACTGCGGGATTGAGACAATGCCCTGAGGGCACAACATGGCTGAACAGGCACTCTGATAATGTCCTAACTCTTGCAGGAACTAGCAGTAGCCTGAGGGGACAACATGGAAGATGTGACTGCATTGGCACAATTTCCCAGCATCTCCCCCTTTCCTATTATCTAATGCCCAGGGCAACAGTGTGTAAAGTCTATGAACTACTCAGGGTCAGTCTATGAAAAACCAGCAACGTGAAGGGAAGGAAGCTGCTGTAAAATTGTCTAAAGTGTCCAAAGGGTATACCAACAAGTCCGATATAAGTCTCAGTCCAAAGTAGGCGACTAGGGGGAGAAATGGCAGGGGATTAAATGCTGCATGAGGAAGGTCAGCCTCTGGAATTCTGCTTTTCTGCAGATTGTGAGCTGGAACCGCCAAAACGTGACAGGCAAAGCAGAAGCAGGAAAGGCAGACAGACAGTAAAAAAGTTCTGTCCTTGGAGTCTGTGAATCAGGCTCTTCAGATCACGTCAGGTGACATCTAGGGTTTCGAGGGGGTGTGCCACTGTAGTCGTGCCACCTAGTGGGTGATGTCAGGGTGTTCAGGGGTCCAGATGGTTTCTTCCGGGATTCCTGTGGAAGAAATACAAACAATCTGCTTCTCATGGTTAGCAGGGCATCTGATTTGAATGCTTTATAGAAAAAGGTTTGGTGCCTTAGCCAACTGAGTATTGGGGGATGTATCTTTCCTATTCATTTATTATTATATATTCATGGGGAAAAAGTAATTATTTTTTAACAAAGACTAAGGTGTAGGGAAGCAGGAACTATCTTATCCCTTTCTTTTTTTGGTGTCTTGCCTTTTGTTGCCCTAGTTGTTTTATTGTTGTAATTATATTGTTGTTATTGCTGATATTGTGGTTGTTGGATAGAACAGAGAGAAATGGAGAGAAGGGAAAGACAGAGAAGAGGAGAGAAAGAGACACTACAGACCTGCTTCACCGTCTGTGAAGCGATTCCCCTGCAGGTGAGGAGCCAGGGGCTCAAACTGGGATCTTCAAGCCAGTTCTTGCACTTAGCACCACCTGCACTAAACCCGCTGTGCCACTGCCCGGTTCCCAGGAACTATCTTTTAACATAAACTCTATGGCCATGCCAATAGCAACCTTGAGGGCATATGTGGCTCCCCACATGTCCCCCTGTCTTATATCACATTTTGATGTTTGGCGGACATTGTTTTATGGTTGCGTGGACTGTGCCTGTCTTAGGTTGGGGATCAATCTTCTGTCTTACCCATCATTGGAACACCTGGTCATTTTTGCCCAGTAGTACCAGGTGCCTGTCTTAGGCTGACTGGATAGCACTAGTTTCCTGTTACCCGTCAGTGGCTAGCCAGCCCTCTACATGGTGGACGTTCTGATGGAGGGGGGCAAATCCTCCACAGCAACTCAATATTCTGCCATGTCCAGCCTATGATAGTGAGTTTGTATAGGTTGCATCTTTATGGCATCAATCTGTTGCCACAAAAAGGCCATGAGCTTGTTAAGAATTATAGGACCGTGGTCTGGGAGGTGTCGCAGTGGATAAAGCGTTAGACTCTCAAGCATGAGGTCCCAAGTTTGATCCCTGGCAGCACATGTACCAGAAAGATATCTGGTTACTTCTCTTTCCTCCTCTCTTTCTCATTAATAAATAAATTAAAATGTTGAAAAAAAATAATTATAGGACCTATTGTGAGCAGAAGAAGTAAAACAAGGTACGGTCCTACAACAGGGTAGACAGGTAAGGAAGGGGAAATGTAGCCATTGGTATGAAGAGGTGGGATCATATCTTAAGGCTAAGGGAAGCAGTCAGTGGATGTGATGTCCAGGGGAACAGCCATTTGTCTTTGGGGGTAGTAAAGAATGTCCATGGCATGGGTGATGTTATTATAAAGGGAAACATCTTTAAATTGTTGGCTGACAAAGGCAGGCCTATGGTGGCAAGACAAGATATACCAGTTAAGTGTACAAGAATATGTGAATGTTGTTAATTCACATAGGTTGGATATGGAGGAACTTCTTACAGTTTAATACCTTACCATATGAACAGATGATTCCTCATATGAAGGCTTGATAGCTGTAATCACTTACTTGTGAAAAAAAAAAAACTTGTAACAAGTTAGAGGTTTATTATAATTGACTTTGGACTATAAACAGACTTAGGTTACTTAGAGAGTTAATGCATTTTACTGACAATGGTTTTAACATTTAGAGTACTCTGAGCAAATGGGTCATACAAAAATTTTTGGTCATTCAACACACTCACTCACAAAACACAACTGGCCAGTCATAACATAAGACATTCAGGGAAGGGGTAGGAGAGAGGGCTCTGTGAGCCAACTTTTGTAGGTTCTGCAATGTAATATTATGGATCCTGGGATGTATCCTGTAGCTAGTCCTCTTGTACTTCTTGTTCTTCAGGGATAACAGTGCCATCATGAGGGTATTGTCGGACATGGCGGGCAGGAACCCAGACAGGTTTAGAGTAATTATGTGGGAAAATGCATGCAAAACCTCTTCCCATGGTCAATAGAGGGTCAGGCCCTTTCCAAATTTTATCAAGTGGGTTTTTCCATTTGACCTTAATAGATGGGAGAGTAGATGGTGTTTGCCAGTGAAGAATAATAGGAGGTAAGTCCGAGTTATTGTAAATATTAAAGAGATTTAATGTAGATAAGGCTTTTGCTAGCTGGATATTGGGGGGTATATTCCTCCTTTATCTTTATTTAATTGAGCCTTAAGTGTCTGATGTACCCTCTCAACAATGCCTTGTCCTTGTGGATTATAGGGAATGCCTGTGGTATGAGTAATATTCCAGAGGGAACAAAAAACTTTAAATTGTTTGCTGGTAAATGCAGGTCCATTGTCAGTTTTCAGTTTAAGAGGTAAGCCCATCACAGCAAAACAGGAGAGCATATGGCTTATAAGCTTTTTAGAGCTTTCTCCTGTCTGAGCTGTTGCCCACATAAATTTAGAAAAGGTATTAAGACAAACACATATTTTTGTTTGCCAAAGTTTGGTATGTGGGTGACATCAATTTGCCAAATAGCATTAGCTTTTAAGCCTTGGGGGTTAACACGAACAGTCTGAATAGCAGGTGTTTTTATGAGACTTGCACAGGAAGAGCATCTAGCTAGGATATGTTTTAACTGTGGTAAAGGAACATCAAGATATCGAGATCGAAGGCCTTTAAGATTAACATGGGTTAGAGAATGGAAATCAGCAGGATCAGAGACAGAGACTAGGAGAGCTCCTGTGGAGGCAAGGTGGTCAGCTGTAGCATTCCCTTCAGACAGGGCACCAGGAAGAGGGCTGTGGGAACGAAGGTGCTGAATATATCGTGGTTGGGTTCGAGAAGAGAGCATAGAGGTGATTTGAATCAAGAGAGGGGAAAGTGGGTTGTCATCAGTTTTCACATAAGAATGAGCAAGCCATGGAAGTAAGTCAACAGTATACACACTGTCAGAAAAAAGGTTGATGGATTCTGGTACAGCTTTTAATGCAAGGAAAACAGGATAAAGTTCTTTGTACTGAAGGGAATTCTCAGGAAGCTCAGTAAAGAGAGGTTTAGGGGGTTGTTTGTCCAGGTAATATATGAGGGAAGCAGCTCCCTTTTTTCCACCATCAGTGAAGACTGTAGGAGCAGAAGGAATGGGATCTCAAGAGAAAAGTTTAGGTGCTAGTAGAGGCAAAAGAGGTAAAGAAGCTATCAATTTGTTAGAAGGAAAATAGTTATCTATTTGTCCTGGAAACCCCATGAAGCTTATGGCAAAGCGGGAATAATGGCATATGAGCCACTCTGTTTCTGTGAGAGAAAAGGGCAGAATAATTAAATCCGGTTCTTTCCCTAAGACCTGCACAGACCTATTTCTCCCTTGGCGAACCATGAATGCTAACGCGTCTATCTCAGTGAGGAGTCTTGGAGCTCCTCCTACTGGTGTGTGAAGCCACTCAAGAACCCCATGGTCTTGCCACAATGCCCATACTACTGTGGGGGTGGAGTTGAAGATTAGAAGGTTTACCGGAGAGGAGGGGGAGAATCGAACAAGGTGCATGTTCTGGAGGGCCTGGTTAACGCTTTCCAGTGCCAAGGAGGCCTCGGGAGTTAACTTACATTTTGAGGAGGGCTGTTTCTTTCCTTTTAACAGGTAAAACAGTGGTTGTAGGCAGCTTGTAGGCAGATAAAGATACTGCCTAAGCCAATTTAAATTTCCAAGAAAACTTTGTAAAGAAGCAAGAGTGAGGTTAGAAGGAAAAGTAACACTAGGTTTTAAGGGACGAATTTGCGTTAAAGAAATCTCTGAACCTAAAAAAGATATTGGAGGAATTAGCTGTATCTTCGCAGGAGCCACATTAAGGCCGCTTTTCTTTAATGCAGGAATGAGAAAATCACATAAGGCATAGAGATCTGTATCTGATTTTCCCCATATTAATATGTCATCCATGTAACGAAAAACATTAAGGCCCTTATGGATATATGGGAAAAGGGCAGATTTAACAGCCTCTTGACAAATTGTAGGACTATTGGCCATGCCCTGAGGCAGCACCACCCATTAAAATCTGTCAGCAGGGCTGGCATTATTAATAGAAGGAACAGAGAAGGCAAAATGTTTACAATCTTGCGGATGCAAGGGAATAGAGAAAAAGCAATCTTGTATATCAATAGCTATATTTGGAATTCCCGTGGGAATTGCAGAAGCAAAAGGCAAACCCCTTTGGGGGGAGCCCCAGACCTGCATGGTTTTATTAACCACACAGAGATCTTGGAGGAGGCGCCATTTTCCTGAGCGCTTTTTAATCACAAAGACAGGAGTATACTATGGGCTTCGAGAATAATGAATGTGTCCCAAGGAAAACTGCTCTCGGAAGAGCTCTTTTAAAATTTCTAGTTTATCCCTAGGTAAAGGCCACTGTTCCACCCAGACAGGCTCATTAGAAAGCCACCTTAAGTGGGGTGTTTGGCTACAAACAGTGGCATTTAGTATTGGGGGTGCTGATTAGATATGGTCTTGTGGGAGCGGGTTTTACGCTCTGCAGAGGCATCTGTGGATATCCTAACATCAAGACATTCTAGAAGATCCCTGCCCAATAGGTTGGTGCTAATATCAGCTACCAATGGGTGGAAGTGTCCAGTAGAACCTTCCAGGTCTTCCCACATGAGCGAATCTCGTGTGAGAAAGGATTGGGTCACCCCTCCAACACCATGTATAAGAGGTCCCGGGAGGAGTTCCCAATTTTGGGGAACCTCTGCTTGCCTTAAAATCATCTTTTCTGCTCCCGTGTCAATCAAACATTTAAAAGGAATATTGTCAATCTTTACTGTCATAGTAGGGTGAACACGTTCTAAAACAGGGGTGGTCCACAAAATCTCAGGCCCAGAATTTGTACCATTCAGGGGAGTGCCATCTTTATGAAATTTGGACCAACAATCTCTCTTCCAGTGAAACCCTTTACAGCATCTGGGACACACCGTACGTGGCTTCTGGCTCCCTAACTGAAAGTGGGGTTGCCCTGACTGTAGGCAGGGTTGCCCTGACTGGAGGCGTGGTCACAGCTTATCAGGACATTTTTTACGCCAATGTCCTTGGTGACTGCACTGAAAGAAGGCCCCATTTTGATTACGTGCGGTAACTGCATAAACCTGTGTCGTAGCAGGTGTCCCATAATTGCCTGGTGTAAGTTCCTGTGTTGCTAAAATCCAATTATCTGGGTGTAGGTGTGTAAGACTAAGGCATGCCTGACGTAATTGTGGTATCATGCCATTCCAGACAATAGAACGCAGGAGGAAAGAGAGGATTTCAGGATTATAAACCTTTCTCTCTAAGGTTTGCCTCACCCTTGAGATGAAATCTGCTAAGGTTTCATCAGTGTTTTGGCAAAGAGATTTAATAGGGACTGAGGCCTCTACTGTGGTTGGGGTTAATCTTTCCCATGCTTGTTTTGTGAAGATGCGTACCTGTTCAAAATAACCGTTTGGAAACTTGGCTTCTGCCTGCTGAGTTCCAGATTCAAACTCTCCTGCTCCAAACAATGCATCAAAATTCCATGCTATCTGTTTGTTACTATTTTCCTGAGATTTTCTAGAGCATTCATCACTGAAGTATGCTGTCCACTGTAGGTAGAGGGGGTCTGGGAGTGCAGCACAAACCAGGTCTTTCCAGTCCTGGGGGGTGTTAAGGTGCTGGTAAAATCTCCTTAAAATGGACTTGGTCCATGGAGCATGAATGCTGTCCTCCTTCACGGCTTGTCTGAGTTTCCTAAATTCCTTGGAGGAGTATAGATTCCACACCTGAGGATTTTGTCTACTTGGGGCCACATTTACCGGGAAGGTGTGGACTTGGTTCGATGACACTGGGGAGAGATCTATGGAAGTGGAAGGTGCTGTAGTGGCAGGGGAAACTGAACACTTATCTACAGGGATGGAGCTCTTGGGGTGTACTGCAAATGGTTTAAGGTCCCTAAATGCTGAAAAAATATCCTTTAACTCTCGTATCTCAGCCACGAGGTCTCTTAATGATGAGGTGTCAGCAGGGGGAGGAGTCGAAGGAGAGGAAGCCACAGGGTCTCTTAATGATGAGGTATCAGCAGGGGGAGGAGTCAAAGAAGCTGCAGCAAGAGAAACCGAACCCATGTCTGTGGGGAAAGCTGGGGGAGGGGTCAAAGGAATGGCCGAACACGTGTCTGCATGGGCAGTGGGGGGAGGGGTAGTGGAAGTGGAAGCTGCCGCAGGAGAAACCGAACACGTGTCTCTGCAGGCAGCGGTTTTGGGGCTGACTGCCAATTGCTTAGGGTGTTTAAGTCTTAAGCAAATATCCTTTAACTCCCATAATTCAGCCTCAAGGTCACTTAACCTTTTGGGAGGAGGCCTTGTACATATCCTGAAAATAGTAAATATAACCATGAGAACCCACAGTGTAGCGAAAATTAAAGCGTCTCTTAGATCGAAAGCCTGTCCCAGGAGAGAAGGATAGAATGTCTGGGACACCTCCTCATAAAACAGAAAAAATCCCATGGTGGGGTGCTGTATGCTTTACATTGGGTTCTAGTTCTCCCCCACCAAGAGAATTAGATCAGTCCTGTTAATTTCGTGGGCCCGCTTGGCCCCGCCCCTAGGAAACCCGCCAGAGTTCCAAAGTGCCAGAGTTCCTGAGTTCGAGAGTTAGAGAGAGTGCTTGTGAGAAGAGAGTTTATGAGTTACAGACCAAGAGAGAGTGCTTGCGCCACTGCAAAGAGACAGCAGAGTTCTGTTTGGTGATTAGTTTGTCTTCGTTTATGAATCATTGTTCCTGAATAAAGAAATACAGCTTCCCTGCCCAGCCGTTGTTTCCGCATCTCTGTTACCCACCCGTGAAGCTAGCCGGCTGGCTAGAGCTTACGAATTTTAACAACAGTGGGGGAAACGCGGGGCTGCAGAGTCAGGCGGCTGCCACTTACCTGTGTCTGGGCGGCTTTTCTGGACCTCAGGCCAGGCGTGAGTGTGGGACACGTTGAGCGCCAGATGTTGTTGTGCACGGGCCGCGAAGAAGAGAGAGAGGGGGTCTGGAGCGAAGAGGAAACACAAATCTTTTATTTGGGCTAGCACCTCAGAGTTGGGTGCTAGAGAGGCAGGTTGGGCCACGTGGAGGTAGCGAAAATGGCCGCCTCACGCAGAAACCATTCCTGGGTCTAAACACCGGAGTGAAGCACTGGCAAGAGAGCGAGGTGAGGAAGAAGAAGGGCTTTTATAGGAGTAGCTTTCATGAGAATGGGAAGGGAGAGGAGTAACCATAGCACTCCAGGATAGGATAATAACTCTCATGAGAATGGCAGGGGGGAGGAGTAACCAAAGCACTCCAAATACTGCGGGATTGAGACAATGCCCTGAGGGCACAACATGGCTGAACAGGCACTCCGAGAATGTCCCAACTCTCGCAGGAACTAGCAGTAGCCTGAGGAGACAACATGGCAGATATGACTGGCTCGGCAGAATTTCCCAGCAAGTATACATAGAAAAACCTAAAGAATCCAGCAGAAAACAACTGGAAGTTATTAGGCAATATAGCAAGGTATCAGGCTACAAAATCAATGCACAAAAATTAGTGGTGTTTCTTTATGCAAACACTAAATCTGAAGAAGACATACAGAAATCACTTCCATTTGCTGTTTCAGCAAAATCAATCAAATACCTAGGAATAAAATTGACCAAAGAAGTGAAAGATTTGTATGCTGAAAACTATGAGTTGCTACTCAAGAAAATAGAAACTGATACCAAGAAATGGAAAGATATCCCATGCTCATGGATTGGAAGAATAAATATCATCAAAATGAATATTCTCCCCAGACACATATACAAATTTAATGCAATACCCATCAAAGTTCCACCAAGCTTCTTTAACAGAATAGAACAAACACTACAATCATTTATCTGGAACATGAAAACACCTTGAATTGCCAAAACCATCTTAAGGAAATGAAACAGAAATGGAGGCATCACAGTCCCAGACCTTAAACCATATTATAAAGCCATCATCATCAAAACAGCATGGTACTGGAACAAAAATAGGCACACAGACCAGAGGAACAGAATTGAAAGCCCAGAAATAAACCTCCAGACCTATGGACATATAATGTTTGATAAGGGGGCCCAAAGCATTAAATGGAAAAAGGAGGCTCTCTTCAATAAATGGTGCTGGGAAAACTGGGTTGTAACATGCAGAAGAATAAAATTGAACCACTTTATCTCACCAGAAACAAAAATCAACTCCAAATGGATCAAAGACCTAGATGTCAGACCAGAAACAATCAAATACTTAGAGGAAAACATTGGTAAAACAGTTTCCCACCTACACCTCAAGCACATCTTTGATGAATCAAACCCAATTGCAAGGAAGACTAAAGCAGAAACAAACCAATGGGACTACATCAAATTGAAAAGCTTCTGCACATCCAAAGAAACTATTAAACAAACAAAGAGACCCCTCAGAGAATGGGAGAAGATCTTCACATGCCATGCATCAGACAAGAAACTAATTACCAAAATATATAAAGAGCTCAGCAAACTTAGCACCAAAAAAGCAAATGACCCCATCCAAAAATGTGCAGAGGAAATGAACAAAACATTCACCTCAGAGGAGATCCAAAAGGCTAACAAACATGGAAAACTGTTTTAGGTCACTGATTGTCAGAGAATTGCAAACTAAGACAACACTAAGATACCACCTCACTCCTGTAAGAATGGCATACATCAAAAAGGACAGCAGCAACAAATGCTGGAGAGGTTGTGGGGACAGAGGAACTCTTTTACATTGCTGGTGGGAATGTAAATTGGTACAGCCTCTGTGGAGAGCTGTCTGGAAAACTTTCAGAAGGCTAGACATGGACCTTCCATATGATCCAGTTATTCATCTCCTGGTGTTAAACCCCAAGGACTCCATAACACCCAACCAAAAAGAGGTGTGTACTCCTATGTTCATAGCTGCACAATTCATAATAGCTAAAACCTGGAAGCAACCCAGGTGCCCAACAACAGATGAGTGGCTGAGAAAGCTGTGGTATATATACACAATGGAATACTATGCAGCTATCAAGAACAATGAACCCACCTTCTCTGACCCATCTTGGACAGAGCTAGAAGGAATTATGTTAAGTGAACTAAGTCAGAAAGATAAAGATGAGTATGGGATGATCCCACTCATCAACAGAAGTTGAGTAAGAAGATCTGAAAGGGAAACTAATAGCAGCACCTGACCAAATTGTAAGTAGGGCACCAAAGTAAAAGCCCTGTGGTGAGGGGTAGACATGCAGCTTCCTGGGCCAGTGGGGGGTTGGAGTGATTGGGAGGGATGGGTCACAGTCTTTTGGTATTGGGAATGGTGTTTATGTACACTCCTAGTAAAATGTAGTCATATACATCACTAGTTAATTAATATGAGAGGGGGAAAATTAATTGTACGACTCAAAGTTTTTCAAAACAAAAACTGAATCTTTTTAATATATAGGCTGTGTAATTGTTATGCAGACTCTCTCAAAAGCCTAGAACAAGTAGATCAGAAGCAACCAATAGCACAGCTATATACAAGATACTGGGTACTGTACAGCAAACCCTAACAGAGGGACTTTTCAATGTTAACCATATACTAAATAATGTGATGATAACATTAACTATCGATTGTCTTTTTGAACCCTAAGACAGCAGGAACCTCACATCTCCACTATGGAGCCTCTAGTTCCCCCAGTCCTAGAACCATTGTATAGGGCCCACTTTCCTGTATGCCTCTCCCAATCCATATCAAATAATATTGCATCTGCCTATCACAACCTAACCAACACAACGATTGCCACCTCAACATGCTTCACTTCAGACTGTGTCCAGAGACTTCACGTGTGGAATGACAACCCTTCAGCTTCATTGCTCAGGTGAGAAGGTGAGACCTTTCCTTTCATAGTATACTCTGATTCCATCTCTGGTGGTTCACTTTCTAACAAAGTCCCAAACCCTAGATATACACCTGTTTCTGTGAGAGAGAGCATATGTTCACACGTATCAGTAAACTACTGCAGAGTATATACATGAAAGCAGAAGTGCACTGGAGTTTTCAGTGAGTACCCTACTAACACTTCCTCTCCACTATTCCAAGCTTTGGGTCCATGATTTCTCAACAATTTGTTTGGCTTCATATGTTAACTCTCTTTTCAGTCACCAGGTTCCAGATGTCATCAGTATGATGGCCAGGCTTCCCTGGACTGAAGACCCCACCAATGTGTCCTGGAGCTCTGCTTCCCCAGAGACCCACCCTACTAGGGAAAGAGAGAGGCAGGCTGGAAGTATGGACCGACCAGTCAACACCCATGTTCAGCGGGGAAGCAATTACAGAAGCCAGACCTTCTACCTTCTGCAACCCACAATGACCCTGGGTCCATGCTCCCAGAGGGATAGAGAGTGGGAAAGCTATCCCGTGAGGGGGTGGGATATAGAGATTAAGTGGAGGGAAGTGTGTTGAATTGTACCCCTCCTACCCTATGGTTTTTTTAATTAATCCTTTCTTTAATAAAAAAAAGGGAAAAAAGAAAATAAAGGAAAGAGACAGGCACCTGCAGCCCTTCTTCCCCACCTGTGAAGCTTTCCCTCTGCAGATGGTATCACAGCTTGAACCTGGATCCTTGCACACTGATTTGTGCACTTAATCAAGTGTGCCACCACTTGTTCCTTAAAATAAATAAATAGTTTTAAAATTCAATTACTTCTCAATTCATTCACTTATTTGTAGGCCTTATTGGAGTTCTATGGTACTTATGAGTAAATTACTTTTATTCTTTCCAACTTTATAGGGCATTAAGTTATTGAATGGATATCAAACTAATGGAGAAAAGTAGCTTTAAGGGGCCAGGTGGTGGCGCACCTTATTGAGTGTCCATATTACAATGCGCAAGACCCAGATCCAAGCCACCAGTTCCCACCTTCAGGGGGAAAGTTCTGTGAATGGTGTCTCTCTGTCTCTCTCCCTCTCTGTTACCCCCTTCCCTCCCAATTTTTGGCTAGCTCTATCCAATGATAAATATAATTTAAATATTTTAAATAGATCTAAGTAGCTCTAGAGGTATGATCATAATAGAGAACTTATTATTCACTCTTGAATTAAACCTTTCCAGATTGAAAACTTCACCTTTTGAAATCAATGTCTGGACTTGTAAACTTAACACATGACGGGGAACATGGCAAAATTCATTTTCCATGCAGGAAGGTGAGTATGACAAGGTGGAGCTATACATGTTTTATCTAAATAAATCCAGCAATTCTTCGTTTTGAAGAAAGTGGAGTGAGAAGGCTTCTTGCTCCTCCCCCTGCCCCATACTTTCTCTTATAGAGAGTAGAATAGAAATCTCTTTCAATTGCAAGTACCACTCTTCTTTTTTCACAACACCTAGTCTTTTATAAAAAGACATGCTATTGATTATGGTTTCAGTGTTTTCTTAAATAGCAGAGGGACTTTGGGATTTTTCTGTCCCAGATCAGTTAAGATAGATAGCATTCCTGGAAGGCAACTGGTCTGCCATGTATGTGACCTAGATTCAAAACTGACCCCCACTACACTGGAGGCAGCTTATCTTTTCTTGTTTTGTTATGTCTTTCTGTCTCTGTTGCTCTGTCTGAAAAAGTTGAACCTCAGTGTTGAAGACTGGCAACTACATCCCCCAAACCAACCCAAACCAACCCAACCCAACCCAAACCAAACCAAACCAAACCAAACCAAACCAAACCAAACCAAACCAAACCAAACCAAACCAAACCAAACCAAACCAAACCAAATCTGTCTTTGCTAAAAATATCCAGTGGTTTCCCCTTTTCTTCCCTCCCTCCCTTCCTTCCCTCCTTTCGTAAGTCAGAACCCACCACTCTTGGGTTACTTTTTTCATTCAGGGACAGGGAAAAGGGGGTAGAAAGACCATAACACCAGAACTTTCTGTGAAGATATCATGATATTCTTATATGATGCTGATGGTTCACATTTGGGCTGCTTGCGTTACAAGGCATTTGGTTAACTATCTCTCTGACACTTGTTACCCATTTTTTTCTTTCTTCTTTTTTTAATTGCCACAGGTTATTGCTGGAGCTAGATGCCAGCAGAGTGAACCCACCTCTCCTAGCAGCCACTTTTTTCCTTTTCTTTCTTTGTTTTTCCTTTCTATTTTATTGGGTAAAACAGAGAGAAATTGAGAGAGGAGGGGGAAATAGAGGACAAAGAGAGAAACCATGGACCTGCTTCACTGCTTTTGAAATGTCCCCCCAGCAGGTGGGAAGTGAGGACTTGAACCCAGGTCCTTGCTCATGATAACATGTGTGCTTAACTGGATGTACCACCCCCTGGCCCCACCCCCATTATCTTACAGTCATATTGTTATACTTCCAACAGAAATGGTTATTCTGTGTTTTGGGTACTATAATACATCCTTAATTTTAAAAAAGTTATTATTTAAACCTCTAGAGATTTTCCTTTAAATTTTTCTGAGAAGACAATTAAGGACAAGTAATTAATAGTAAATAACCTCAGTTCAAGTATCAATGTAGCAGATTACATTGGGGAATTATTGCTATTAAGATAACTTTTGAGTGCTTATTCAACTTTACTGATATAAGCCTATCATGAACATACCCTTCAAAAAGATATTTTTTTCTTCACAAACAAGTTATTTAACCCAAGGAAACAAATTCTTACATCTCAACATACTACCTCCTTTTACTGATGACTTTCTTTCCTCATACTTGCTATACAGAAGAAGAAATACCTAAGTCGAGGTCCCAAACTCCATTTTTTACAGAGGCTAAATCATCACAGAAGAAAGGCAGAATATATGAGTAAATAATGGGGTATGTAAGTAAATAGCAAATATGTGCCTCCTGAGAAAATTTTATGGTTTGTCATGATTTTACATGTCAAGACAGAGAACTAGTTGTCTTTTTACCAGCTTTCAACAAGAGGCCAGAAACTCAAATTCATAAGTGAAATCTTTTGATTTTAAAACATAAAAACTATGTCTGCCAGCAATACAGAATAAGAAAAATATAAAGCAAAACTCCAAACTAAAATAGATCAAATATGCCTCATAAGTCACATTCAAATCACTTCCTCTCTATTAAATCATTTGTCTTTTTTTTACTTGTGATATCACATTATTAAGGAATGTTTTATCTATAGTTTTTCTGTCTTGATGGTACATTATTCCAAATTTCCCCCCAAGATAGGTGTCTGTATACCACGCCCTCCACCCAGTCACTAGACTGTCATCCACTCTAGTGCCTAGTGCCCTTTACAATCATCCATTCACCCACCATAAGGCACTAGGCCACCAACCTCCATTCAGCATCCTTTACTTCCCCTCTTAGGAGTTCCCAGATCTGCTGTGACTGATTGAAATCTGTTGAAGTTTCAACTTGTATTATTCCCCACATTGTTTCTTTGGTCCCACCTTTGAATGAAATTATCTGGTATTCATCTTTCTCATTCTATCCCTTTTCACTCAGCATGATTCAGTCCAGTTCTGTCCATGTCATAGCAAAAGAAAAGTCAGTCATTTGTCTTTTGACCTACAAGAGAATTCATGTGTTTTCCCCTCCAGCAGGTCCTCTCTGAGGGACATGCATAGTATAGTCTCTGTCCCATGATTTTAAAATGTATGTGGAGTTTCGTTTTGAAAGAGATACTTTTTTTCAAAATATGAGTCTTGGAATATCATTTTCATACCTATGTATATTCACTTGGGCCTGGAAATGTTAGAGTACAACTATATTTCAGAATACAATCTAGTAAACAAATCCTCAGTGAAGAGTCTGATAAATACAGTTTCTAATTTTGTTTCTGTCATTTCTTAGCAGTACTAACTTCTTCAAGTCCCTCAGCAGTATTGTTTTCATTTTCTTATATGCAAAATGGAGATACTAATAAAAAATTGTTATATGGATTAAATGAAGTAGTACATAAGAAAGTACTAAGAAAACTATTGTTACTGAAATATAGGGCATATGATTGATGCTTTTAATATTTAGATCTAAACATGCATAGCACTGTCTGTTTTACTGCAGTTCCTTATTTTTCTTTTTTGTCTTATAGAATAGAATTGAGAAAAAGTCTCTTTAAAGACAATGACTAAATCTTGGAGTAGGTGAAAGATTTGATAGAAAATATTGATTAGACACACTATTTTACTTTGTGTTTCTTTTTTTCACTGATTTTATTTTATTTTTTATTTATAAAAAGGAAACACTGACAAAAACTATAGGATAAGAGGGGTACAACGCCACACAATTCCCACCACCAGAACTCCATAACCCCTTCCCTCCC